>NC_080675.1:95462679-95762679 GCF_030445035.2 Dasypus novemcinctus | reverse complement strand
AAAAACAGGAAGACCCCTACCTAACACCTTATACAAAAATAAACTCAAAATGTGATCAAAGACCTACATATAAGAATTGGTACTATCAAACTCATAGAAAAAAAACATAGGGAAGCATCTTACATTTACACAGAAGAATTGAAAGCAGGAACATGTACAGATATTCACATACTGATGTTCATAGAAGCATTATTCACAATTCACAAAAGATGGGAGCAACCCAAGTATCCATCAGCCTATAAATGGGTAAACAAAATGTGATATATACATACAGTGGAGGATTTTTCAGCTGTAAAAAGGAATGAAGTCCTTTGATACATGCAACAACATGGATGAACCTTGTAGCCATTATGTTGAGTGAAATAAGCCAGACACAAAAGGTCTAACAATTGTATGACCTCACTAATTCAAAATAATTAGAATAAGTAAAGAGAGTCACAATCTACAATATATTACTAGAATACTGGGGGGCAGAGTGGAGTGAGGGAATGGGAAGTTACAGCTTAAAATGTACAGGTTTCCTATTTGGAATGATGGCAATATTTTGGTAATGTATGGTGGTGATGGTAGCACAACTTTGTGAATGCAATTAACACTTCTGAAATATGATTAAATGTGATTAAAAGGGGATAAAAGGGGAAATGGAAAGGACAAGTGAGTTTATATGGCTATGAGTCTCCAAAAAAGAGTCATGAGGTCATCAGGGGGTGATGCTTATGCACGCCTCAGCAGGGTACCAGAGACAGCCAAGGTAGATGGAAACCCAGGTGCTGGTTCTCCTGAGGGCTGCAGAGACCCAATTCTATGGTCATGACAGATGGCTCTGGGGTTCAGGGCCATGTCAGTTGGTCCTACTTTGGAGTTTGTGTTCCTGAGTGTGATGGAGTTGGACTCAGATATGACCTTTCTATACATGCCTCTTCTGTCACTTTTGCTGGACCTGTGGTTGGCGTTTGGGTTGGTGTATACTCAGGAGACCTGAATCTCTGATGTGACAGCCAGGCCATGGGCCTCAGCAGATTTGAGGTTCCTACCCTCTGGTTTCTTAGAATTATCCTGGCCAGCTGACAGAGAGGTAAAGAGGGTCAACCACCACACCAGGGAGCCAAGAGTGCCAACAGCTGCAAGCAAGAGAATTGCATGCATCATCCATGTGGAATCTAAGCCCCCTCTTGATGTAGAGGGTGACTGGACATAACCATCCCAGGCTCCACAGAATGGAAAAATAGAGTATGGATTAGAGTGGACTTACTGGTGTTCTGCTGGGGAACTATTGTGATTAGTAAGGGAAGAAATTGTAGTAGTGATGTGGAGAGGGTGGCCATGGTGGCTGCTGATGGTAGGGAGATGAAAGAAGAGATATGGTGTGGGGGCATTTTCAAGATTTGGAGTTGTCCTAGGTGGTGCTGCAGGAACAGATGCTGGACATTGTGTGTCCTGTTGTGGCCCACTAGGTGGACTGGGGGAGAGTGTGAACTACAATGTGGACCAAGGTGCAGCAGTGCTCCAGAATGTATTTACCAGGTACAGTGGATGTGCCACAATGATGGAAGAGATTGTTGATGTGGGAGGGGTGGGGTGCAGGGGGTGGGGGATATATAGGAACCTCATATTTTTTTAATGTAAAATTTAAAAGAAAATAAAGAAGACAAAAAAATAGAAAAAAGAAAGAAAAAAGGTAAAATATTAGATTGTACATATGGCAAAAGAATAAAATTTTTAAAAATATATCCATGGAACTATGCTATACAGTGAACCCTAAGTTAAACCATGAACTGTATTTAATATATATTTTTAAAATGTGCTACCACCTGTTGTTATAAATATTACACACCAATGCAAGTTGTTAACAAGAGGGTGGTATATGGGAATCCAGATTTTATGCATGATTGTTCTGTAAATCCATATCTCTTTAAAAAAGAAATAAAAACAAAAACAAAACAGTGGTTGGGATCCTAATATTTTCAAAATATCATTTCAGCCAAAAGCATTAAATGAGAATAATATCACTTTATAATGCTAACTGCCAAAATATACAGTGAGGATGTAACAGTTATAAATATCTTTGAATCATATTACACAGCTCCTGAGTTGCGACGGTTTGCTCGGTCGGTAGAGGTGGGGTCTGGCTGCGGACGAGGGGTCGGTCCAGCTCTGGACGAGGGGTCAGTCCCGCTTGGGACGAGGGGTCGGTCCCACTTGGGACGAGGGGTCGGTCCGGCAGCAGACGAGGGATCGGTCTCACAAGGGGTTGCGCGGTTCGGCTGACGGGGTCGCCCGGCGAAGCCGGCGACGAAGGGGTCGCCCGGAGAAGCAGGCGATGAAGGGGTCACCCGGAGAAGCAGGCGACGAAGGGGTCGCCCGGAGAAGCAGGCGACGAACTGGGGACAAGGGAGGCCAGGCCCTTGTCGGGGGCTCTCAGGACTGGAGGGCGCACGGCAGAAGAACTACCGCGGAGACAAGGTAAACACGCAAGTCCACTTTATTGAGGGAGAGGCAACAGTTTTATAGGGGCTGGGGAAGGCTGATTGGTCGAAGCCACGCCCTGTTCTGATTGGTTGCCGGCGAAAGGTCAGTGGGCGGTACTGGACAGGGGAGGGGTGGTGGTTAGGGATTGGCTGTCGCTGTTGCTGGGGGAAGGGGCAGGGTTTAGGGATTGGTGGCTGCTGTTGCTGGGGTGGAGGGCAGACTTGAGTTTCCCGCCCACGCCTGGCTGTTGCTGTTGTCGGGGGAGGGGAAAAGGGCAGACTGGATTTTTCCGCCCACGCCTGGCTGTTGCTGCTGTTGGGGGAGGGGAAAAGGGCAGACTGGAATTTTCCGCCCTGCGCCTGCGCAGGGAGAAGGAAGAAGGGTGCCGCCCCACAGGCATCGTATGGCGCCATCCGGGAGGAGGGGCGGCCGCGGAAGCATGGCTGCTGAGAAGGGGAGACCCGAGGGCACTCTGCGCCCATGCCGAGCTCCCTTCAGGGGTGGCGGTGAGTCCGACCAGCCACCCTATTATGGGGGGCAGCGGCTTGGCCTGCCGCGGCTGCTCCCCCGCCAGGCCAGCAAACCATACTTCAGCCCGAGGGGTGACCACACTGAGTAACCATCATCAAAATAATTGACTCAGACAAGAATCATCAATGGATGCTAATACTAGTGGGTGGAAAATCTGATGAGGAAACAAATATTGACATAGCTTCAAAATGCCTTTCTACAAGATACTTATTAGTTTAAAAGTGGATCATCTTATCCACTTGATTATTAAAATCTTCTTCTGCAGAAGTCACCCTCTGGTGAGCATTCACATGGGATACAAATATTTTTGGTTTTTGCCCACTCAGAAAAGTCTATCCACATATCTCTCCCCCAAATCTCTTTGTCACCAATTTTCCAATGATGTTTCTTCCAAGTCCCTGACCATCCAGCCGAACCATTGGCAACAACCCACGAATCAGTGTACAAATGCACCTCTGGCCATTTCTTCTTCCAAGCAAAATAAACAACCAGGTGCACCGCTCAAACTTCTGCCCATGGGGAGGATTTGCCCTCACTGCTGTTCCTCAGGGACATCCCAGAAGAGGCTGCAGTGCTGCAGCTGTCCATTTTCAGGTGGCACCTGCATATCATGCAGAACCATCTGTTCACCTGGCCTGACTTTTCTCTTTCTCAGTTAACTGATTATAAGAGATTCCCCAAGAGGCCAAAGCTGTGGGTTGGGAAAGAGAAGGTAATATGGCAGGGGTTGTGGGCAGCGGCGGGCCTCCGGGAGGGTCGACACGGATGGCCGGGTGGGCTCTCCGGACGGGGGCTGCCTCATGGTCGAAGGAGAGGAGGGGGGTCAGCACGAAGCCGTTGGGCCCTCGCTCTCTCCGCTCAGGCACGGGGGACGCGCGGTGCAAGCAAGAACACCACGGAGATAAGGTCTGGGCACAAGTCTGCTTTATTGTAGAAGGGGACATGGTTTTATAGGGTCTAGGGATACGTAAAGGGACTTGATTGGTGCCGGCGGGTGCTGTTGCTTGCGTAGACGGTTACTGGACAGTAGGCGGTTACTGGACAGTAGGCGGTTACTGGACAGTAAGCTGGCTAAGGGGTTAGGAGCAAGGGAGGGGAAGGGGAAAGTGTGGGCTGTCTAGATAACGGCTAGGCGGAAGACGGAGAAGGGGAGAAGGAGGGGCAGCGCCAGCTGCCAATACTGGGCGGGAAGGAGACGGGGACAAGGGGTGATGACAATGGGCATTTGGGCTACTTCCTCATATAATTTACTTGTGCCTTCAGGACCCACTTGAGCCCTGTCTTGTATGTATCATTGCTACTTTATTATGGAGTGCTGCTGCACACCCAACTTTATGGTTAGGTGGGTCAGACAAAACCCAGTTCATGAAAGGCAACTCAGGTCTCATGGTAACTTGATGACCCATGGTTAAGCATTTAGTCCCTACTAAGGCCCAGTAGCCAGCCAAAAGCTGTTTCTTAAAAGGAGAGTAGTTATCTGCAGAGGATGGCAGGGCTTTACTTCAAAATCCTAAGGTTCTGCATTGTGATTCTTCTATAGGGGCATCTCTATTTGCCACTGAAACTTCCAGCACCATTGGATCTGCTGGATCATATGGCTCAAGTGGTAGTGCAGCTTGCACAGCAGCCTGGACTTGTCACAGAGCTTCCTCTTGTTCTGGCCCTGAATCAAAACTAGCAGCTTTTCTGGTCACTCATTAGATGACTGGAGTAGTACACTGAAATGAGGAATGTGTTGTCTCCAAAATCCAAAGAGACCAACTAAGTGTTATATCTCTTGTTGTCATAGGAGGGACCAGATGCAGCAGGTTATCCATTAGTTTAGAAGAGATATCTTGACAATGCCCTTTACTACTGAACACCTAGAAATTTCACTGGAGTGGAAGGCCCCTGTATTTTTGTTGGATTTATCTCTCATCCTCTTTTACACAAATGCCTTACCAATAAGTCTAGAGTCTTTGCTACTTCTTGCACACTAGGTCCTAACAACATGATATCTTCAATATAATGGACCACTGTGATGTCTTGTGGGAGGAAGAGATGATCAAGTTCCCTGTGGACAATATTATGGCATAGGTCTGAAGAGTTGATATACACCTGAGGCAGGACAGTGACAGTATGTTGCTGGCCTTGCCAGCTGAAAGAAAACTGTTTCTGGTGGTCCTTACTAATGGCAATTGTGAAAACTACCTTTACCAGATCAATAGGTGCATACCAGGTACAAGGTGATATGTTCATTTGCTCAAGCAGCTGGACAGCAGCTGCAATTGGAGTCAACACCTGGTTAAGTTTACAATAATCTGTCATTCTCCAATATCCATCAGTTTCTGCACAGTCCAGATAGAAGAATTGAATGGGGATGTGGTGGGAATCACCACCCCTGCATCCTTCAGATCCTTGATGGTGGCACTAATCTCTACAATCCCTGCAGGAATCCAGTATTGCTTTTTTTTTTTAAGATTTATTTTATTTATTTCTCTCCCCCTCCCCCTCCCCACCATTGTCTGCTCTGTGTCCATTTGCTGTATGTTCTTCTGTATCCACATGCATTCTCAGCAGTACTGGGAATCTGTGTCACCTTGCTGCATTAGCTCTTCCTGTGTGCAGCGCCACTCTTGGGAGTGCTTTCGTGCAGGGTACACTCCTTACACATGGGGCTCCCCTATGCAGGGGACACCCCTGCGTGGCATGACACTCCTTGGACATGGCAGCACTGCACGTGGGCTAGCTCAACACACAGGCCAGAGGCCCTGGGTTTGAACCCTGGACCTCCTATATGGTAGGCGGATGTTCTACCAGTTGAGCCACATCTGTCTCCCCAGTATTGCTTTTGATTTTCTGTTTTGCTAGGTAGGGGATTCCACTTGGCCTTTCCTACCACAATAGCTCTCACTTCATAAGTCAGGAATCCAATGTGGAGATTATGCCAGTTACCAAGTATGTCTATTCCTCTTATGTATTCTGGAACTGGGGAAATAACCACAGAATGGGTCTGGGGACCAACTGGATCCACTGTGAGATGGACCTGAGCTAAAACTCCATCAATCACCTGACCTCCATAAGCCCCTCCTCTGACAGGTGGACCACAGTGATGTTTTGTGTCTCCTGGAATTAAGGTCACTTCTGAGCCAGGGTCTAATAATCCCCAAAATGTCTGACCATTTCCTCTTCCCCAATGCACAGTTACTCTGGTAAAAGGCTGTAGGTGTCCTTGGGGAAAGCTGGGAGGAAGATTAACAGTATAAGTTTTGGGCAGTGTAACAGGATCATTCCCCAAGGGTACCTGGCCTTCTCCTCATTCAAGGGGTTCTGTGTCTGTAAACTATCTCAAGTCTGGGAATTGATTATGGGGCTGTGATTCCTTGTGTCTATAATTCAAGTTAGAGTTTTGTGCACTCAACCTAGAATTCTCTTGCTTAAACAGATCAAGTAGGAATTTAGTACACTTCCCAAATATTTCACTCCAATGTACCCCACAACCTATTAGTCAATGCCATAACTCTATGCAACTCAGACCCTTTTAATTGCTGCTTTGAATCTGCCTTTCATTGCGATAGCCATGCCCAGCTTGTCTTTTGTGATTAACTGTTGGAAACTGAGGCACAGTGGTCTCACAAGAGAGATGTGCTGTTTCCGTGGCTACTCGAGCAACCTAAGGAAATGTGGTAATTAAGAGTTCCCGGCAAACAAGAGGAAGCTGTTAAAGGCTGAAAGAAAAGATGAGCAGATAACATTTTGTAGTAAATAGAACATTTAGGCTTTGTACCTTGAGATAAGATTTTTTTAATTATTAGACTATGAGTAATACTGATGGTTAACTGCATGTTGCTGCCTGTACTCAGTGGACTGGGGTATATATAGAGCTCCTTGTGAACAATAAAGTTGTCTGATGAGTCTCTACTCACAGACCCCCTGATTCCAGCTCGCTCTTTTCTTTCTTTCTTCCTTCCTTCCTTCCTTCCTTCCTTCCTTCCTTCCTTCCTTCCTTCCTTCCTTCCTTCCTTCCTGCCTTCCTTTCCTTTCTTTTCTTTCTTTCTTTCTCTTTCTTTCACTCTCCTTTTTCTCTTTCTTTCATTCCCAATACCCTTCATGTCCAAATCTCCAACAATTAACTGCCAATACATGACTTCTACCAGCCCAAGATCCGATCATCCCCATAATGTTTAAGGATACTAGTTCCACTACAGCTGTTCCTACAGTAATATCTCATTATAGAGAAGACCAACCACAGAGCTCTTCAGGGCAGATGGAGCTTATCTTCATATTCATTCCTCACAGTCCTTGTTAAATGTGTGTCCTCTGGACATTCCTGGCTAGGTGGGCAGGTCTTAAATGGTAAATTCTGTTGCAAAAAATTAATATCCAACTATGTCACTATCACTTTGTTTTAAAACTTGCTAAAACTTTGTTTAGTGTTTCCTTAGGCAAATCAAGCCAGCCTGCATTCTCCTACTTATGGAAAACCCAACAGTGGACTTTGGCAGTGCTTCTCCAAGGCTGTGTACATAACTCAACCATCTGTCCTGGCATAGTAATAATAATCTACCTACTTAGAAAAAAATCAGTGGCTAAAACTCTATTTTTTTTTTTTAAGATTTATTTATTTATTTAATTCCCCCCCCTCCCCCGGTTGTCTGTTCTCTGTGTCCATTTGCTGTGTCTTGTTTCTTTGTCCCCTTCTGTTGTTGTCAGTGGCACGGGAAGTGTGGGCGGTGCCATTCCTGGGCAGGCTGCACTTTCCTTCGCGCTGGGCGGCTCTCCTTACGGGGCGCACTCCTTGCGCGTGGGGCTCCCCTACGTGGGGGACACCCCTGCATGGGGCAGCACTCCTTGAGTGCATCAGCACTACACATGGGCCAGCTCCACACGGGTTAAGGAGGCCCAGGGTTTGAACCGTGGACCTCCCATGTGGTAGACGGATGCCCTAACCACTGAGCCAAGTCCGTTTCCCTAAAACTCTATTAATAACATTATGTCAACCAGTAATTCTTTTTTTTAAATGAAAAGAAACATCAGAAATAATAGTATCTTCTCTTAAAAGCCTAAACTAAGCAAACAATTGGAACAAACTGCAAGATCCCTCCTGCTCTATCAAATTCTTCAATAATGTTTAATTCGAGAAAACAAAACTATAACCTGCTGTAATTGATAACATGCAATGTTTTCTCATGTTAATGTAGTTTGTAATATTGTTAAAATACTAAAAATCTTTCATCTCTCACTCAGTCTCAAATATTAAAACCATTGTATGTATTAATTGGGAAAAGTCCTTCATAGAAGTAGGAAAACCTCCAGCAAACTGCTTTAAATAATAATAAAAAAAATAAATTGTGAACATTGGCTTTGGGTGAAATTTGTGGAAAAGGCAAATCTGAACAAGTAACCCTTGGGTTTTAATCACAATTCTATAGGAAAACCAAAAGTACAATATAAAGAAGCAATTGTGTGCAGCATAGGAGGTCCTGCTAAAAGTGAAAGACTTAACCCAACAATGTCTGGTCACTCTAAAAACTGCCATCCCTATCCAGGGGTAAATTGCAAATACCAAAACCAAAACACTCTTCTTTCCTAGTTCAGCTCTCCACTCTGAGTTTGGATAGCCCCTCTCATTACCCCCCTCTCAACCCTTTTCTTTTTCTTACTTCTAGCTCCTTGTATCGTGAAATTCATTAAAAAGCAAATACAAAGTATCTCCCTACTAACCTTTTTGCAATTGCAGCACCCACCATATCAGCCGTTACCACAAACTGAAGCTCAAACCAATTTTTAGCCTGCTACAACCCATGCCAACAAGCCCCTACTCAACCTGGGTTGCCATAAAAACAACCAAACAGTTGTCATCAAATGAATCATGTAACAAATGTGCTAAAAGAACATGCTGGGCCTCCTCTTTCTAAGAGCTTGGCTGGCAGCCAATGATGGGTAAGACCTTCAGGGGAAGGCAACATAAGCAGGCGCCATAAACTGTTACACTTGCTTGAGCTTAGCTAGCAGCCAATGACGGGTAAGACCTTCAGAGGAAGGCAACCTAAGACAGGCGCAGTCACTGCAAGTCTCTACTCATAAGCCCCTTTCTTTAAAAATATAAAAAAAGGAGGAATTGTAGGAGGAATAAAAGCACCCAAGAGCACCCTGTGCACAGCCAACAAGGCATAGCTTATCAATTGCCAACATCTGTCTCTAAGGCAACCACACAGCTGAAAGGAATGGCAGCTAACCATGAGGTCAGACAGAATGGCAACCAAGCCCTGTTCAGCTACACCACGTCTTCTTCCTCCTCTCAGAGCCCCTCTCCCTTTGTTTGATCCCCACCAATCAGGCAGTATGGTGCAAAAAAGCTCAGCCTACATGATCAACCTAACCATCCCCCATAGCTTACCCCTCTCCTTGTTTGGACATATATTCACCCCCGCCAATCTAATACCGCCTAGCCCCCCTTCCCTATTGCCCTTAACTATAAATTGCTGTTCCTACATAATAAAGTTAAACTTGGTCCAGAATCCTGTCTCTGGAGTGTGCATAGTCTCCATATTCATCCTCACTCCCCCGAGGCCAACTAGTTTGAGCCCGCCGGCCTGGGGGACACCTCAGTCCAGTAGAAAATGGTAGCAGTGTCAAATTGTGACAAAATTCATTCTTGCATGCCAATCTCTCCAAGCCTTTGAATTCCCTCTTCTACTGCATACCAGGCTAAATCAGGCATCTCAACCTCAGACATTCTAGGCCATCTTTTGATCTATGTTTCAGTCAATCACCCAAACAAACAGTTAGAGCCCTTTCTTAACCCCTCAAGTTATAGCATTGAATACAGAATTTCTGTTTAGTGGGTCCATATCAATAAATTCAGCCTGATCCAAATTTATATTTCTTCCACTATTATCCCATACCCTTAGTATCAATTCCCATACATAATCCCCTGATTTCTGTCTATATACTTTGGAAAACTCATGTTGTTCTTTTAGAGTATAGTATACTTCCTCATGGGTAACACTTTGTACTTCACCCTTGGGGGCTTGTGATTTTAGTCTAGTAATAGGTCTCAAAGAGAAGACTTAGAGTTTTCTCTGGGTGGGTAAGGAGAAGAATTAGAAATGCCTTGCAAGCTACTGACCTCAGGGCATTCCTTTGCATATTCATCTGATGAGACAGAATTAATCTCTTCAAGCAGGGGTTGAAAGGCAGATTGCTCAGGGCAGTGTGGAGATTAGTCAGTGAATGCTGGAGTTTGGTTGGTACCAAAATTTAAACATGGGCTAGGAACAAGTCCAAACTCCCTGGAGCAGGCTGGGCAGTGCAGGTTTTAGTTTGACTGGTACCCACCTCACGGCTGGAAGGAGGTATGGACTCCTTGGGGGTAGGCTGGAGACTGGGTGATAAAAGGTTGGCATTGTGTGGTCTCCACAGGACAGGCCATCACAGTTTCATTGGGTAAAGTCTGAGCAGAATTTAGAGTTCCAATGTCCCCACCAATATCATCATCATCCCATATGTGTCCATCCTATCCTCGGGGTTCTGCCCCTTTCTGATCAATACTTTCACTTTAGGAGCAGACACCCTGTAAGGTTGAAATTTTAGTTTCCTTTGTAACTCTACTACTCATACAATGAGATTCTGGGCCTGGTTTTCAGAGATCTCAAGTCTGTGGCTATATGAAACAAGATTTTCTTTCAGAGTGCACATAGAAACTTTCACATCATTCATTTGGTGTTTAAGTTGCAAATTTGAAGACTTGAGCTCATCCTTTTCTTTTGTAACTGTATCCAGAGTATCTCAGAGGAGCCAACCAATATCATTGTACCTTTTGATTTCACAAAAGTCTGTTAAGGTGTTGAAAACAGTCTCACCCAGATCCTTGCCTCTTATTGTAGAACAGGGAGAAGTTGGGTGTATGCAGTATTGAAGGCCAGGATGTGAGAATTCTGAGAAGGAAGATGATTTATTTTGACCACCAGACTCTGTGGACTCTTATCCTGATAAAAACGAGTCCTGAATAGAATTTTTGGGTCCCTTTTATCAAGAAGATTTAAGAGTATGGAGTCAAACAGTGCTTGTATGCAAAAGACTTTTCGTTAGTTTCTTCAAGTGTTTTATCTGAGTATTAGATAGATTATTTCCTCCAGCTAAGCTTGATTTAACACATACCTCCCACATTCCAGGTAAGCTTCAGTTAACACATATTCCCCACATTACAGGTAAACTTTTAGCACTAACCCCCCACATTCGAGGTAAGCTTGACACATGTGACTTGCATCCTCCCTGAATATCCAAAGCCTATAGAGTTTATACTTCTCAATTGGCCTTCTAGGCATATTTGGATATAAAATAAGTTTGAATTTATGCACAGACTATATTATTATAAGCATGGAAGTAGGGGAATCCAGTAATGATATTTTCCATATCTCCATTGCCAGCTTATGCCATGGACTGTTAATAGCCTCTTGACTATTGGAAAGGGAGTCATTAGTACCCTTGAGTAGAATTAGAGTAGAAAGCCAATTACAAAACTCCCAAAACCACTTCATAAATCCCATGTTTAAGATTCTGTTACTCTAGAACTACTCCTGGTACCAAGCTGTGGTAGTCAGGGTACTCTAGGGAAAAAGAATTGACAGGAGGTATCTGTAGTTTTATAAGATTTTATAAAATTCTCTCATGTGACCATAGAGATGTACAAGTCCAAATTCCACAGGCAGGATGCAAACCAGGGGCTCCAATGAAGATCCTTGATGTGTTCCCAGATGACACTGGCTGTCCAAAGTCAAGCTTGAAAATTCTCTCTGAATGCTGAAATTACTTCCCCTTTTAAGGCATTCAACTGATTGGATAAAACATCACTCACTGCTGACAGCAATCTTCCTGGCTGATTGCCGATATAATCAGCCATCTATGCAATACATTCACTTGTGACTAAATTCCATAAATGTATGTATTATATATTACAATTAGCTTACTTGGCCAAACAACTGGGCACATTTACCTGATCAAATTGACACATTAGCCTAAACATCACAGATAATAAAATTATATCAGTACTAAAACTGTGATTTTTTATAATTGTATTGTGGTTTTATAAAAGAATACATTTGCTTTTTAGGAAATATACTGTTCTGTGGATTGAATCCTATATCCTGCAGAAGACATAATCTTAATCTGCATTTCTATGGATTTGAACCCATTTCCAAATAGGACTTTTCAAACATGTCATTAAAGTGTGGCCAAATTGAAATGGTGGGGGCAATGTCTTCATCCATATTGCTGGAGGCCTTATAAACAGAAGTCAGGAAATGTGGAAACCAGAAGTTAAGGAAGCCACAGGAGGAGAGAATGAAGGAGATTGCTGTATGATGGAAGATTGCCATCTCCTGAACCCTACAGACTTGAAGAGAAAGTATGGCCTTGCTGACACCTTGATTTGCAACTTCTGGCCTCTGAAAATGTGAGTCAATAACTTCTTGTTGTTTAAGCCGATCCATTGTACACTATTCATCAGCACTGATCTGGCAAATTTAGACATACATGTTAAAGTATTTAGAAGTGGCGGTGGACCTGGCCCAGTGGTTAGGGCACCCGTCTATCACATGGGAGGTCCATGGTTCAAACTCCGGGCCTCCTTGACCCGTGTGGAGCTGGCCCACACGCAGTGCTGATGCGCTCAAGGAGTGCCCTGCCACGCAGGGGTGTCCCCCATGTAGGGGAGCCCCACACGCAAGGAGTGCGCCCTGTAAGGAGAGCCATCCAGCGCAAAAGAAAGTGCAGCCTGCCGAGGAATGGTGCCGTACACACAGAGAGCTGACACAATAAGATGACGCAACAAAAAGAAACACAGATTCCCATGCCGCTCACAACAACAGAAGCAGACAAAGAAAACGCAGCAAATAGACAGAGAGCAGACAACCGGGGGCAGGGGGAAGGGGAAATAAATAAATAAATAAGTAAATCTTTTTAAAAAAAAGTATTTAGAGGTAAAAACAACAACAACAAAAAAACCATGGTACCTTCTTTGAAGATAAAATTTTAAAAATAAGACACTGGGAAATAAATGGAAGAAAATGTCACTGTACATACAAGACAAGAGAACTTACAGTGATGAAAGGCATGCCAAATTTTTTTTTTAATTTTTATTTTTTTATTATTTCTAATTTAAATTTTTTATTTGTTATTTTTAAAACTAGCATTACTATTTCATTTTCTTATTATTTTCTTTTAAAGATTTATTTATTTATTTATTTCTCCCCCCTCCCTCCCATTGTCTGCTCTCTGTGTCCATTTGCTGTGTGTTCTTCAGTGTCCACCTGCATTCTTTTCAGCAGCACTGGGAATCTGTGTCTCTTTTGCGGTCACCCCTCGGGCTGAAGTGTGGTTTGCTGGCCTGGCGGGGGAGCAGCCGCAGTAGGCCTAATTCCAAGCCGCTGCCCCCATAATAGGGTGGCTGGTCGGACTCACCGCCACCCCTGAAGGGAGCTCGGCATGGGCGCAGAGTGCCCTCGGGTCTCCCCTTCTCGGCAGCCATGCTTCCGCGGCCGCCCCTCCTCCCGGATAGCGCCACACGATGCCTTATGAGGCAACACCCTTCTTCTTCTTTCTCCCTGCGCAGGTGCAGGGCGGAAAATTCCAGTCTGCCTTTTCCGCCCCCCGACAGCAGCAACAGCCAGGCACAAGGCGGGAAACTCAAGTCTGCCCTCTACCCCAGCAACAGCAGCCACCAATCCCTAAACCCTGCCACTTCCCCCAGCAACAGCAACAGCCAATCCCTAACCACCACCCCTCCCCCTTCCAGTACCTCCCACCGACCTTTCTCCCCAGTAACTGCTTGCGGCAACCAATCAGAACACGGCATAACTTCGACCAATCAGCCTTCCCCAGCCCCTATAAAACTGTAGCCACTTCCTCAATAAAGTTGGACCTGTGTGTTTACCTCATCTCCGCAGTAGTTCTTCTGCCGTGCGCCCTCCAGTCCTGAGAGCCCCCGACAAGGGTCTGGCCTCCCTTGTCCCCAGTTCGTCGCTTGCTTCTCCGGGCGACCCCTTCGTCGCCGGCTTCGCCGGGTGACCCCGTCAGCCGAACCGTGCAATCCCTGTGAGACCGACCCCTCGTCTGCTGCAGGACCGACCCCTCGTCCCAAGCCGGACCGACCCCTCATCCCAAGCCGGACCGACCCCTCATCCAGAGCTGGACCGACCCCTCGTCCGCAGCCAGACCCTACCGCCACCGACCGAGCAAGCCACCGCACTCTTTTTTGTTGCATCATCTTGCTGCGTCAGCTCTCCGTGTATGTGGCGCCACTTCTGGGCAGGCTGTGCTTTTTTCGCTTGGGGCAGCTCTTCTTGCAGGGCTCATTCCTTGAACATGGGGCTCCCTTACGTGGGGGGCACCCCTGCATGGCATGGCACTCCTTGCATACATCAGCACTGCACATTGGGCCAACTCACCACATGAGCCAGGAAGCCCTGGATTTGAACCCTGAACCTCCCATGTGATAGGCGGATGCTCTATCAGTTGAGCCAAATCCACTTCCTCTTATTATTTTTATTTGGTTATTCTGTTGAAGAAGTTTTTGATCACAGAAGGGTTACAACTGTGGCAGGGGAGGATCATTGGTGTGGGGTGTCAGTGATGGGGGATGCATGGGAGGAAGTTCACCTGGGACATACTTATAAGGCATACAAATGAGTTCAAGTGTTCAAGGGGCATTGTCACATGGGTGGAAATCCACACAATACCTGAAAGAATATTGAATTCTCCTCCTGGGAAGTTCTGCCACATTCTCTAATGGGACAGCAAGACTCCCCCAAGTCACAGGCAGTGACTAGTGAAGGAGGATGGATCATTAATGGGCCCTTGATATAGATGACTTTACTTATGAACCTTTTCTTATGAAATTGAAACTTAGCTTAGTATATTATAAGTTGCCTAAGAATTACCTCCTGAGAGCTTCCATGTTGCTCAAATGTGGCCTCTCTCTAAGCCAAACTCAGCATATAAATGCATTACCTTCCCCCCAGGGAGAGACATGACTCCCAGGGATGAGCTTCCCTCGCATCAGGGTAGTAATCCCAAGCACCAACTAGCAATGCAACTAGAAAAAGACCTTGACCAAAAGGGGAAAAAAATAAAGACAAATGAGTTTATATGACTAAGAGACTTCAGAGTGAGTTGTAAGGGAAGAGGATGCAGCTCAAATGATTGGGCTCTTGTCTGCCATGTGGGAGGTCCAGGGTTCAATCTGTGGGACTTCCTGGTGAAGACAAGCTGGCCTGCATGGTGAGCTGGCCTGAGCAGAGAGCTGACCCACATGGAGTGCTGGCTCATGCAGTGAGCTGACCTGTGCAGAGTGCTGGCCCTTACAGGAGTGCTGGCCTGTGCAGGAGTGCTGGCCTGCATGGCAAGCAAGCCTGAGCAGAGAACTGGCAAAGCAAGATGAGGCAACAAAAAGAGACACAGAAGAAAGACAAGAGATGCAGCGGACCAGGGAGCTGAGATGGTGCAAGAGATTGAGCACCTCTGTCCCACTGCAGAAGGTCCCAGGATCAGTTCCTGGTACTGCCTAAAGAGAAGACAAGCAGACACAGAAAAACATGCAGCTAATGAACACAGAGAGCAGACAATGGGGATGGGGGTGTGGGTGTGTGTGTGTTACATAAATAAATAAATAAATAAATAAATATTTTTTTTAAAAAGTGAGTTGAGAGGTCATTCCAGAGGTTACAATTATGCATGTCTCAGCAGGATATCATTGACTGCCACAGTAATTATTGCCTCAAATAGTGGGGCTCCTGAGGGCTCTGGTGACATCCAGACACTGTAGTCAGGGCTGACAGCTCAGGAGCTTGGCACCCTGCCAGTGGACCCTACTTTGGAATTTGTGCTCCCCAATGTGAGAGTTGGACTCAGTTGTGGTTTCCCTACACATGGGGGTTCGTCTGCCCCTTCTATTTCAACCTATATTTAGTACTAGAGTTGGTAGGTTTATGTCCAAGAGATTTAAATCTCTGGGCTGTCCATGTACCAGTTGGGCCCTGAATCTCAACAGACTTGCAACACCTCCAGTTCATTGGACTCACCCAGGACAATTAGCAAGAAGATGATGATGGACAACAACCATCCCAAGGAACAGAGAAAGTCTATAACTACAAGTAAGATATTCCCATCTATCTGTCCCATGGGCTCTAAGCCCCTCTCAGTTAGGGGTGGAGTGGGAATCACCATCCCAGAATCCTCAAGATTGAGGAATGAACAATGGACTTGAGTAGACTTACTGGTATTCTACTACAGACTTATTTTTTTTTTCTAGCAATGGAAGAACTTTTGTCATTAATGTGGAGCATTGGTCACTGGATGTTCTAAGGGGAGGGAGAGGGAAAAATAGGTGTAATATGAGGGCATTTTGGGGACACTGAAATTGTCCTGAATGACATTGCAATGATAGAAACAGGCAATTGTATATCTTGTCTTAACTTACAAAATTGTGCAGGAAAGAGTTTAAACTATAATGTAAACTATAATCCACATTTAGTGGCCATGCTCCAATATGTGTTCATCAATTGTACCAAATGTACCACACTAATGAAGGATGTTGCTAATGTGGAAAAGTGTGGGAGGGGTAGGAACTGGGGCATATGGGAAAGCCCTTTATTTTTTATGTAACATTTATGTAATCTAAGTATTTTTTTTAAATAATTTTAAAGAAAATATGTTAAAAAAGCAAACAAACACAGCCCCAACTTTCATAAAGGAGAAAGCAAAGGAAATGTAAGGAGAAATAGAAATATTCTGCAAGTAACTTTTAATGTACCACTCTCAACTTAAAACAAAGTGGCAGAAAAAGAAATGTATGGGTAGAGGGCAGGATGTCCAGTTTCTGAGCAGGGACCTTTGTTTAGTGGGCAGTGACAGAGCAAATTCAAAATGGGTGGTGTTGAGAAGGGTATAAAGATTTTTATTCAGAAGTGTGCCCAGTGCCAGAACATAAAAAAGGGAGGCAAGCACAAGCCTGGGCCAAAACTGAGTGGTCTGTTTGTGTGGAAGACAGGTCAGACCCCCGGATTCTCTTACAGAGATGCAAATAAGAACAAAGGCATCACGTGGGGAGAGGAGACGCTGATGGAGTGTTTGGAGAATCCCAAGAAGCACATCCTGGAACAAAAATGATCTTTGCTGGCATTAAAAAGTCAGAAAGGGCAAACTTGATAGCTATCTCAATAAAGCTACCAATATGAGTAATAGTTGGTCACTACATTGTTTATTACAAAACTGAAATGTCTTTGACTTTTTTACATGTACCATATTTAAATTGATCTCATACACTAGAATTCAGATCATGAATGGCTGATAAGACAGTTTCGTTGCACAGTCCTGAGTTAAATAAGATTGGCTTGTTTTAAAAAAAAAAAAAGTTTATTTTATTTATTTCTCCCCCCTTCCCCCCATTGTCTGCTCTCTGTGTGTTCTGTGTCTGCTTGTATTCTTGTCATGTGGCACCGGGAAATTGTGTCACTTTTTTTGTTGTATCATCTTGCTGCATCAGCTCTCTTGTGTGTGCAGTGCCACTCCTGGGTGGGCGGCAGCTCTTCTTGTGGGGTGCATTCCTTGCACATGGGGCACCCCTACATGGAGGACAACCCTGCATGGCACCACACACTCCTTGCCTGTGGCAGCACTGCTCATGGGCCAGCTCACCATACAGGTCAGGAGGCCCTGGGTTTGAACCCGGGGTCTCCTATATGGTAGACACATGCTCTATCAGTTGAGCCACAACTGCTTCCAAGATGGGCTTTAAATGATCCATAGCATTTTAAATTTTGATAGCAATTCAGTTCAGCAAGTGCTATCATTATTTCTTCCTTTTTAAGATACATTCTGAACAAAAATCTTTTTGCCTATCTCAACATGAACCATTTTAAATTCACCCTCATTGCCCACCATACAAAGATCACTGTTTGGAAACTGGATGCCCCATTCTTTACCCACACACTTTTTTTTTTTTTTTTTTGCCTCTTTGTGTTGAGTTGAGTATGGTCTATTAAAATTTACTTTTAGTATGTTTAATAAAAAATCTGAGTGTTCTTATCAAGAAAGTATGCTGGATTTTGTCAAATGCCTATTCTGCATCTGTAGCAGTTTAATATTATTGATGAATTACAAAAAGAAATATTGGATTATACTTGTAATCTGATCTGTACCTGGGCATGATTGAGTTATGAATAGGGCATTGAGTCCCGACTCACTGATAAAAGGCATGGCAAAGAACAGAGTTGAGGTTTTCTAATGTTGGAGTTTTGGTGTTAGAATTTGTTGCTGAAGACTTAAACTGGAGCCCCAGGAAGTCAGCACAGAGGGAAAAAAAGCCAGCCCCAGGAAGGAAAGAACCTTGAAGCCAGAGAAAAGCAAGCCGCAGGAATGTAGGAACCCAGGAAGCCTGAACCCTCACAAACATTGGCAGCCATCTTGCTCCAAATAGACTTTGGTGAGGGAAGCAACTTATGCTTTATGGCCTGGTATCTGTAAGCTCCTACCCCAAATAAATACCCTTTATAACGTCCAGCAGATTCCTGGTATTTTGCATCAGCACCCCTTTGACTGACTAATACAGCATTTTATGTTGAACTATCCTTACATGCCTGGGATAATCCCATTTGATCACAGTTATAATTCTTTTATTGTGCTCTTGGATTCAATTTGCTAGTATTTTGTTGACAATTTTGCATCTATATTTGTAGCAATTTGATATTGTTTATGAATTCCAAAAATAGATACTGGATTATGTTTGTAAACTGGTCTGTCCCTCTGGGCATATTAGATTATATTGGTTTCAGAGGTTTTACTTTTACTTGATTAAATAATAAATAAGGCTTTGATTGGGCCACCTCAGTAGGAGGTTGCATTCCATCCCCTTGGTGGGAAGGGACTCACAGAGAAAAGACAGAGCAAAGAACAGAGCTGGGAGTTTTGATCCTGGAGCCCAAGAAGTAAACACACAGAGAGCAGATATAGCAGAGGCCCCAGGAATAGAGATGAGTCATTCACCTGAAAAGTTTACAGTTGACCTTGTGGAGAAAGCAGAGCAGCTGAGCCTAAAGAGAAACAAGCCCCAAGAAGAGAGGAACCCAGGAAGCCTGAACTCTCGCAGATGGTGGCACCCATTTTGCTCCAACACATGTCAACAGACTTTGCTGAGGGAAGTAACATATACTTTATGGCCTGGTAACTCTAAGCTTCTATCCCAAATAAGTACTTACAAAAACTAACCAATTTCTGGTGTTTTGCATCAGCACCCCTTTGGCTGATTAATACAACATTCTTAAGGTATATTGGTCTATAATATTCTTTTCTTGTGGTATCTTTTTCTGGTTTTGGTATCAGGGTGATGCTGGCCTTATAGAATGAGATGGGAAGTGGTCCCTCCTATTCAATTTTTTGGAAGAGTTTGAGCAGTATCTATGTAAATTCTTCCTGGAAAGTTGGGCAAAATTTACCAGTGAAGACATCTGGTTTTGGCTTTTTTCTTGAGAGGATTTTGATTACTCATTCACTCTCTTTGTTTGTTATTCGTCTGTTGAGATCTTTCATTTCTTATTGAGTTAATGTAGGTAGTATGTAGTTTCTAGTAATTTGTTCATGTTATGTAGGTTATGAAATTGGTGGACAGTTGTTCATAGACTACTCTTAAGACCCTTTTTAGTTCTGTGGGGACAGTAATAATGTTCCCCTTTCATTTCTGATTTTAGCTTTTTGCATCCTCTCTCTTTTTTTAAACTTTTTCCTTTATTAGAAAAGTTGTGGGTTTACAGAATAAAGACGAATAAGTACACTATTCTCATATACCACACTATTATTAATGCCTTGCATTGGTGAAGAACAATAGTTACAATTCACAAAAGCACATTTTTATAATTGTTAACAACTATGGTCCATGATTTAAACTATAGTCCATGTTTTAACTTAAGATTCACTGTGTAGTATAGTTGCATGGATTTTTAAAAAATTTTTATTCTGTTGCCTTATGAGGCAGTTTGAGATTATTTATGAATTCCGAAAAGAGAGATTATGTTTGTAAACTGGTCTGTTCCTCTGGGTGTGATATTCTTTGATTGATTTAAATTCAAAGGCTTTACGTTTACTTGATTAAATCAAGATTAGGGCTTTGACTCAACCACATCATTAGGGTGTGCAGGGTTGAGTCCCCACCCCCTTGGGGGGCTGATAAAACAGACTCTCACACAGGGGTAGACGTGCAGAAGTAGATACATAGAGGAAGGGAATCCATAGACATAGCAGAGGATCCTGCGGCCCCAGGAAGAGTGATGAGACATTCACCTGAGAGTTTACAGCAGACACTGTGAAGAGACCAGAGCAGCTGAGCCCAGAAAGAAAAGAGCCCTCCAGCCTACAGCTGAGATCAGAAGCTGGACCCATGAAGCCTTAAAAAGAAAGAGGAAAGCTGAACTCTCTCAGATATCAACCATCATCTTGAGTCAGCATGTGGCAACAGACTTTGGGTGAGAAAATCCCTCTTATGGTACCTTGAACTGGACTTTTTTTTCTGATGAAAGTTTTTTAAAATTTTATTTTATTTCTTTTATTTCTTTCTTCCCACCCTTTTGTTGTTTTTCACTTGCTGTGTCTATTTCTTTAGGAGGCACCGGGAGCCAAACACAGGAGCTCTGATGTGGAAGGGAGGTGCCTAATCTCTTAAGCCACATCCATTCCCTGCTTTTGTTGTGTCCCTCATGTTTTTCCTCCCTGTGTCTCTTGTTGCATCATCTTATTATGTCAGCTTGCCACACCTGCCCATCACATCACCATGCTGTCTTCTTTAGGAGGCAGCAGGAATATCTACTCCTTGATTTGTTGTGAATCTCATTATGTTTTTTCTTCTTGTGTCTTTTGTTGTGTCAGCTTGCTATGCTTGCCTATCATGCCAGCTCACTATCTTCTTTAGGAGGCACTGGGATCCAAACCAGTGACCTCCCATGTGGTAGGCAGAATCCCAGTTGCCCGAGCCTTATCCACTTCCCTTAAGTTGGACTCTTTAGGACCTTGGAACTGTAAACTTTTACCCTAAATAAATACCCTTTATAAAAATCAAAAGATTTCTGCTACTTTATATCAATATCCCTTTGGCTGACTGATATACCATATATACATTATAACATTTCCCTTTTTAACCATATTTATATGTATATTTCAGTGCTATTAATTATATTCACATTGCTGTGCTAACTTCACCATCCATTACCAAATCATTTCAATTGTTCCAAATAGAAACAATGTACATTTAAGCCTTAACTTCACATTCCTTATCCCTACTCTGTCCCCTGGCAACTTGTATTCTAAGTTCTGATCCAATGCATTTGCTTGTTCTAATTATTTCATACCAGTGAAGTCATACAACATATATCCTTTTGTGTTTGGCTTATTGCACTCAACATGGTATCTTCAAGGGTCATCTATGTTGATGCATATATCAGAATTTCATGTCTTTTTATGGCTGAATAATATTCCATTGAATATATATATACCAGATTTTGTTTATCCATTCATTGGTTGAGGGACAATTGGATTGCTTTCATCTTTTGCAATTGTGAATAATGCCACTATGAACACCAATGAGGATATCTCTTTGAATCTCTGCTTTCATTTCTTTTGGGTATATACCTAGAAATGAGATTGCTAGGTCATATATTAATTCTATACTTATTAATAGCTTTCTGAGGAATTACCAAACTGTATTCTACAGTGGCTGCACTATTTTACATTCTGATCAACAATGAATAAGGGTTTCTATTTTTCTACATCCTCTTCAACACTTGTAATTTTCTGTTATTTTAATAGTAGTGATTCTAGTGGGTGTGAAATGGTATCTCGATGTGGTTTTGATTCTCATTTCCCTAATAACAAATGATTTTGAGCGTCTTTACTTGTACTTTTTAGCCATTTGTATATCTTCTTTGAAGAAATGGCTATTTAAGTCTTCTGCCCATTTTTAAATGAGTTGTCTTTTTATTGTTGAGTTGAAGAATTTATTTATATATTCTAGATATTAATATTAAATGCTTATTAGATAAATGGTCTCCAAGGATTTTCTCCCATTAAGTAGGTTGTCTTTTCACTTTCATGATAAAGTCTTATGTGCAAAAGCTTTCAAGTTTGAAGTCCCATTTATTTTATTTTTCTTTTGTTACTTGTGCTTTGGATTTAAAATCTAAGAAACCATTGCATAACAAAATCCTAAAGATGTTCCTCTATATTCTCTTCTAGGAGTTTTATAATCCTATTTCTTACATTTAAGTCTTTGATCCATTTTGAGTTAACTTTTGTCTATGGTTTGAGATAGAAGTCCTCCGTTTTTGCAATGGAGATCCAGTCTTCCCAGCCCCTTTTGTTGAAAAGACTATTTTTTCCCCAAATAAGTGGATTGGCAGCCTTGTCAAAAATCAATTAGGAGAAGCAGATGTGGCTTAAGCAATTGGGTTCTCATTTACCATATAGGATGTCCAGGGTTTGATGCCTGGCGGTTCCGGGTTAAGGAAAGCTGACCTGTGCAGCAAGCTGGCCCACACAGAATGCTGTCCTGTGCAGAGAGCTGGCATAGCAAGATGACACAACAAAAAGAGACACAGAGGAGAGACAATAAGAGACACAGCACCCCAGGGAGCAGAGGTGGCACAGGAGATTGAGCGCCTCTCTCCCACTCCAGAAGGTCCCAGGATCGGTTCCCAGTGCCACATAAAGAGAATACAAGCAAACACAGAAAAACACACAGCGAATGGACACAGAAAGCAGACAGCGAGCACAAAAACAACAATGGGAAGGGTAGAAATAAATAAATCTTTTTTAAAAAATCAATTAGTCATAGATATAATGGTCTATTTCTGAAGTCTCAATTCAATTCTGTTGGTCTGTATATCTATTTTTGTTCCAGTACCATGCTATTTTGATTACTGTGGCTTTGTAATAGGTTTTAAGATTGGGAAGAGTGAGTCCTCCAATTTTATTCTCCTTTTTGAAGATGACTTTGTCTATATGTCATATAAATTAGATGATGAGGTTTTACATTCCTGCAAATAAGGTTGTTGGAATTTTGGTTGGGATTGCATTGAATCTAGAAATTGATTTGGGTAGGACTGACATCTTAACAATATGTAATCTTCTTATCCATGCACAGGGACTGTCCTTCCATTTATTTAGATCTTCATTACTTTCTTTTATTTTTAAGATTTATTTTTTTATTTATTTCTCTCCCCTTCCCCCCCCCCCCCAAGTTGTCTATGCTCTGTGTCCATTTGCTGTGTGTTCTTCTGTGTCCACTTCTATTCTTGTCAGCGGCCTGGGAATCTGTGTCTCTTTTTGTTGTGTCATCTTGCTGCATCAGCGATTTCTTTTAGCAATGTTTTGTAGTTTTCTGTGGAGAAGTCCATTACATCCTTGGTTAGAGTTATTCCTAGATATTTGATTCATTTAGTTACTATTGTAAAAGGATTTTTTCCCTTGATTTCTTCTTCCAATTGTTCATTGCTTGCTTAGAGAAACACTACTGATTTTCTCAATATCTTACACATACAGTTTTCCTAAACCCCATGCCCTCACTCTTTTGTACTCATAACCACTTACATATTTGTAAATTGTATGTCTAAAACCATAGATTTATCATTACTTTTTATGCATTTGCATTTTAACACCTATAGGAAGTGAGAAGTGGAGTTACATACTAAACAATACTCTACCATAATATTGGAATTTATAATTACCTAAATGGTTACCTTTACTGCAGGTCTTTCTTTTTTTTTTCTTTTAAAGATTTATTTTTATTTATTTATTTCTCTCCCCTCCCCCGCCCCCACCCCCGCCCCCGCCCTGGTTGTCTGTTCTCTGTGTCTATTTGCTGCGTCTTCTTTGTCCGCTTCTGTTGTTGTCAGCGGCACAGGAATCTGTGTTTCTTTTTGTTGACTCATCTTGTTGTGTCCGCTCTCTGTGTGGGCGTGCCATTCTTAGGCAGGCTGCACTTTCTTTCACACTGGGCAGCTCTCCTTACGGCGTGCACTCCTTGCGTGTGGTGCTTCCCTACACAGGGGTCCCCTGCGTGACAGGCACTCCTTGCGCGCATAAGCAGTGTGCATGGGCCAGCTCCACACAGGTCAAGGAGGCCCAGGGTTTGAACCACGGACCTCCCATGTGGTAGGCGGACTCCCTAACCACTGAGCCAAGTCCGCTTCCCTTGCAGGTCTTTCTTTATGCCACTTTGAACCACTGTCTAGTGTATTTTTTTTTCAGTTTGAAGAACTCCCTGTAGCAATTCTTGTAGAGCAGGTCTAGTGGTGAGGAACTCCATCAGCTTTTGTTTATCTGATAATATCTTAATTTCTCCCTCTTTTTTAAAAGAAAGTCTCACTAGATATAAAATTCTTGGTTGACAATTGTGTTCTTTCAGCACTTAATGTATTTCAACCCACTTCTTGCCTCCCTGGTTTCTGATGAGAAATTGGTACTCAATCTAATTGGGACTCCTTGTATATAACATATAACTTTTCTCTTGCACCTTTCATAACTTTCTCCTTGTCTTTTGCATTTGATAGTGTGATCAATATATGTCAGGGTGTATCTTTATACTTGTTTATCTTGTATGGTGCTCTCTGGGCTTCTTGGGTGTGGATTTGCATGGCTTTGCTAAGTGTGGCGAGTTCCTTGTCATTTTTTTTTTTTACACTATTCCTTCTGCCCCTTTCTTCCTTCTTCTGGGACTCTCATAATGCATATATTGGTACAAATGATGGTGTCCCATAGGTGTTCTAGGCTATATATTACAGTTTCTTATTCTTTTTTTGTCTCAAGCTGCTTTTGCCTGGCGAGCAAATTCTGGAAATGAGAGCACACTTGAGAGGAATTTCTCAAGTCTGTCTTTCCCAGAGGAAAAAGGGCCAGGGACCCACAAAGTGGGTACAGATCAGCCCCAAAGTGCCCTGGGGAGGAGGGCAGGAAAGGCACCCCAAAACTGAGCTTTCATGTCCTGCCCAGCAAATGCAGCCCTTCAGCTCACTGTCCCTCATAGCCATCAGGAAGCATAGCATCTTTAAGTCTCCTCTGCTGCCACCTTTGTCTGGGGCAGGTGGGAACAATAGACACCCCCAGAACCAGGCCCCCAGTGATCCAGAGTCACTGATAATAAGCTGTGGTGAGTGATTGACTCTGCCCAGCCCTGGTCTTGGAGAAACTGATTTTTATGTCCCTTTTTATCCCCAGCAAGGTAGCCATGGCCTGGACCATATGGTGACCTGATGCAAAGAGTAGAAATGGGCATGGGTAACCACCATGTGGATAGAGCAGCTTACTAGCCTTTGCTGTAATTTACTAGCCTCTTCTTCTTGCTCTTCCCTAAGTGCGGTGCTTCTACCGGTCTCCAGAATTTCTTAATGGTTGCTTTAGACAGTTCCTGCCTGTTTAATATTTGTTTTTGTGGAGGAACTGAGTCCTGACACTCCCAACTCCATCTTCCCACCCATCCTCTCTCTTTCATTGCTTGTCAGTCTAAAGGTTTGTCTATTTTATTGGTATTTTCAAAGAATCAGCTTTTGGTTTTGTTGATTTTCTCTATTGTTTTTTATTCTCTGGGTCATTTATCTCTGTCCTAATCTTTATTTCCTTCCTCCTGCTCACATTGGGCTGTTTCCTCTTTTTTTCTAGATCCTCTGGTTGTGAGGTTAGGTTTCTGATTTGAGATTTTTCTTCTTTTTAGTATAAGCACTTATAACTGTATTTCCCACTCAGCACTGCCGTTGCTGCATTCCATAAGTTTTAAGAGTATGTTGTTTCACTGCTGGTTTATAAATGAGATTGTAGCTGAAGGGGGTAGTCTAGGGAAGTTAATGTCAACTGAAAGAAAGCTAGAGGAAGATCTAGCCACTATATAACAGTGATTTCAATGGTGGATGATGATTGTGGTTAATAGTTATAAATACAAGTAGGTTCCTCTGTCACAAGGTGTTAACAATTTGGAGATACATGGGGAAAATACATCTAATCTAACATGTAGACTAGAGTTACCAGTAATATTGTAATATTTTTACAGTCATGGCAAAGAAGGTACTATATCAATACTAAGGACAATAATCGAGGGGTATAAGAGGGCTTGGGATTTTCTTTTTGGAATAATGAAAACATTCTGAAACGGACTAGTCGATAACAACACAACTCTGTGATGAAACGGAGAGCCACTGAGTGTACACTTTGGATGGATTGTACAAGGCAGGGGACCATATTACACAGTGAACTCTGTGGTAAATGATCTCATGATCTCATGAACTATAACAAATATGCAATACTAATACATAGTATTGATAATTTGGTAGGGAAGCAGATGTGGCTCAACCAATTGGGCTCCCATCTACCATATAGGAGGTACAGGGGTCGATACCCAGGGCCTCCTGGTGAGGGCAAGCTGGCCCATGTGGCAAGCTGGCCCACGCAGAGTACTGCCCCATGCAGGAGTGCTGCTGCATGCAGGAGTGTCAGCCCATGCAGAGAGCTGGTGCAGCGAGATGACACAACAAAAAGAGACACAGAGGAGAGATGAGAGGCACAGCAGACCAGGGAGCTGAGGTGGTACAAGAGAATGATCACCTCTCACCCACTCTGGAAGGTCCCAGAATCGGTTCCCGGAGCTGCATAATGAGAATACAAGCAGATACAAAAGAACACAGAGTGAATGGACACAGAAAGCAGACAATGAAGGGAGGGGGGAGAAAAAAATAAAAAATCTTTTAAAAAAATAGAATGGTTTGTGGGGAAAATTCACCAAAGATAAGCTATGAACCATAGATAGCAGTAATATTGTGATGATATTCTTTCATCATTTGTAAAAAATAATGTGTCACAACAATGTAAGTTATTGGTGGAGGGGCAATGCTTGGGAATCCTATATGATATGCATGATTGTTTTGTTAATTCACAACTTCTCAAAAAAAAAAAGAGTATGTTAAATTCCACATATTTGTGAATCTTCTAATTCTCCCTCTGTTATTGATTACTAGCTTCATTCTATGTGACCAAAGAATTTACATTGTATGATTTTGATATTTTAAAATTAATTAAGACTTGTTTTGTGACCTAAGATGTGGTCTATCCTGGAGAATTATCCATGTGTACTCAAGAAGAATGTGTATTCTGCAGCTGTTGGGTGACATGTTCTATATATGTTTGTTAGGTCTAGTTCTTTTACAGTATTGTTCAAGTCTTTTTCTTATTGATGTTCTATCCCTTATTAAGTTGGTGTATTAAATCTCCTACTTTTAATGTATAATCATTTTTTTTCTCCTTTCAAATCTTCCATTTTGTGCTTCATATATTTGG
Source organism: Dasypus novemcinctus (assembly GCF_030445035.2). Lineage (NCBI taxonomy): Eukaryota > Metazoa > Chordata > Mammalia > Cingulata > Dasypodidae > Dasypus > Dasypus novemcinctus. Next base: position 95,735,337 of record NC_080675.1, on the reverse strand, counting down.
GGCTCTTATTTATAATCATTATGTCTTCTTGTTGACTTGACTCCTTTATCAGTATACAGTGACCTTCTTTGTCCCTTTTATCCATTTTTATTTAAAGTCTATTCTATCTGCTATTAATATAGCTACTCCAGCTCTATTTTGTTTAATATTTGCATGATATGTTTTTTCCATCCTTTCACTTTCATTCTACTTGTGTATTTGAATTTGAGATGAGCCTCTTGCAAGCAGCATATAGTTGGGTTTCTGCCAATCTCTGCCTTTTGAATGGAGTGTTTGACCCATTTCTATTTGTTTTTTAATAAATATTTTATTGTCTTTTTTAATAGATAAATAGATCACACAAAATGTTACATTAAAAAATATGAGGTTACCATATACCCCACTTCCCACCCTACCCCCCACCATTTATATTTAAAGTAATGACTGATAATGCAGGACTTTCTTCTGCCATTTTGCTACAGGGTCTTTGTAAGTTTTATACCTTATTTGTCCACAATTCTTCCATTAATGTCTGCTTTATATATATCTGATTTGTTTGTATGGTAACATTTTGAGTACCTTTTTAATTCTTTCGGTATATATTTTCTTTGTGGTTACCTGGGGCTAAAATTGAACATCCTAAATCTACAGCAGTCATATTTTATTTAATACCAGCTTAATTTCTAGCATGCACCTACCATGTTCCTATACCTCTCTGCCCCTACCTTTTTTGTTATACTTGTTACAAATTATCTTTATACATTGTTTTTCCCAAACAATAGGTTTATCACTAATATTTATATGTTTGTATTTTTGAATCTGTAAGAAGTAAAAAGTGGAGTTAAGTACCAAAAAATACAATAGTACTGGCACCGAGAGGTACCCATAAGCCCATAAGTTCTTTATATCTTTCTGCCACTTTGATCCACTCTCTAGAGTCCTTTCCTTTCAGAATGAAGAACTCCCTTTAACATTGCCTGTAGGGCAGGTCTAATGGTGACATACTCCTCAGCTTTTATTTATTGGGGAATAATTTAATCTCTTCCTCACCTTTGAAACACAGTCTCACCAGACATAAAATTCTTGGTTGGAAATTGTTTCCTTTTCACACTTTATTTCATCCTACTGTTTTCTTGCTTCCATGGTTTCTGATGAGAAATTGACCCTTAATCTTATTTGCACTCCCTTATACATAACATGTTGCTTTTTCTCTTGCAGCTTTCTCTGACCTTGTCCTTTGCATTAGATAGCTTGGCTACTATGCTTCTGGGCATATTTTCCAAGTTTATCCTATTTGGGTTTCATTGGGCTTCTTGGATGTGCACATTCACATCTTTTACTAAGTTTGGGAAGTTTTCTACCATTATTTTTTTGACTATTCCTTCTACCCTTTTCTCTCTGTTCTTCTTATGGGAATCCCATAATGTGTAAATTGGTATGCCTGATGGTGTCCCACAGGTCTCTTATGTAACTTTTGCCTTTTCTAATTATTTTTACTTTCTGCTCTTCATCCGATCTCATTTCAATAGTCTTGTCTTTGAGATCACTGATTCTTTCTTCTGCCAGCTCCAAGCTGCTGTTGAAACCCTTTAAGAAATTTTCCATTTGTTATTGTGGTCTTCAACGCCAGTTGTTCTGTTTGGTTCCTTTTTAAACTTTCTATCTCTTTATTGAGATTCTTGTATTGTTCATTCATTGTTTTCCTTTAGTTTTTTTCTCTATATTTTCCTTCTCTCTTTGAGCATATTGAGGATCATTTCTTTCAAGTCTTTATCCAGTATGTCAATAGTCCAGTCTTCGTTGATGTCTTCTGGATTTTTTCCCTCTTACTTTGGATGGGTCATCATTTCCTGTTTCTTTGTCTTTACATCATTTGTTGCGCATTGTATAATTTAATATTTTAATGTGTTAACTGGAATTTAGTCCCTGAGCTGTCTGTTTCTTGAGTTTATATTTAGCTCCTGTTATGATAGAGATTTCCTTGTGTGGCTGCAGCTAACAAAACCAAAGAAATCAATGCAAAAAAACACCTTTCCATTCTTTGCAAACTGGCTTTGCATTGATTGGTGCTCTCTTCAGAGTTCAGCCCTCCTCTCAAGATGAGCCAGAGGCAAATGCAAATTACAGGTCCTCCCTATCTTTTCTGTAGGTGACTTATCTTGGGCTTGTGCTTGCTAGGGACTTTAGGAGTTCTGTTTATGGGGATTTGAATGCCCCTTCTGCTCCCTATGAAATAGACTTTGTCCCCGTCCATTGTAGGACTCCATTTTAGGATTTAAAGCAGGTAAACCTTTGCCCCAGGCTGTATACTTGTTTGTTACATTGCTTTAGCTGTCCCAAGCTGCTTTAGCCTAGAGGGCAAATTCTACGGGAAAACAAGACTGAGAGAAGCTTCCTAGTTCAGACTTTTCCAACTGGAACAAGGCACAGGACCCACAATGGGAGCTCAGCCTGAATCCATACTGCACTGGGGGGAAGGTGGGAGAGGGTCCTGCAGGGATGCCAGGATGTTCTCTTGTGGTTTTTGAAGCTGCATTATCTTGATTCCACACTCCAGTAAATGCAAACTTTCAACTGTTTTACTGTAGTTTTGAAGAATGGAACGGTCTTTAAGACTCCTTTTCTGCTTTTGCCCAAGGAGGTTCAGAACAATGGTTGCCCTCCATTAAGGAATCTAAAGCAATCTGATCTGCAATCTGAAGTAGCTGATTGAAGGCTATGTCTGTGATCTAGTAACACAGCCCCACATCTTGGGGACCTAGGTCTTTATATCCCACCCTGGCACCAGCAAGCTACACAAGGAGCTGGATCCCATTACTGCCTGCCACAAGACTAGGGGATGGGAATGCTAACTTCTACATGAAGGTAAAATTAACTGGTATTCAACACAATTTACCAACTTTTTCCTCTTACTCTTCCCTGGAGGCTTCACAGTGTTCTAACTCTGGAGCTTCATAATAGTTGATTTAGACAGTTCCCTCAAGTTCAATAGTTGTTCTGTGGATGAACTGATTCCTGGAGCTTCCTAATTCATTATCTTTCCACCACAGCAATCCTTCTGTGATCTTCTTTCTATATGTTCCATCCATTAATAAAAATGGTGCATTGAAGAGTCCTACTATTAATGTGGAACCATCTATATTTCTCCCTTCAAATCTGTGAATGTTTGCTTCATAAATTTTGGGGCTCTCTTCTTAGGCCATTACCTCTGTAACCCTTGGTTCCACCCTCTGTGTCATCCTTTGTTTTCCCCCAGATATAACCCATGTTTATAGCTAGATGACTTTATCAGTCTTTCTCCTGATCATAGGAGTCTGGGGACCCTGAGGACCCATTTCACTTCAAACTATCTCAGTTCTTTTCATTTCAAGAGAAAGTGCTTTCACCAAGCTAGTCCTTTTAAAAACTTTGTGGGATTCCTATGAATTTTGTTTGGGTTCACTCTTTTAGACAAAAGCCATATTTATGGATCTCAGCCTAAGCCATTCTCTGGCTTAGGCTGAGAGTCAGGGTGCTGTGAGTTGTCCTTAAGATTTTTAAGCATTTTTTCTAGCTTCAGCCACACCCATAAGATTACCTTTACGTCAAGCCATACTTTTTAGAAGATTTTGCCATCTGGAGAGGTTGGAAGAGAGAAATAGTTTTAGTTTTGAACATAAAAAGCCTTGGCTACCTTTATTTCCTCAAAACTTCGCATGCTGAACAGTTCCCTTTTTATTTCACCTCTTTTTTAGTCATATCTTTAGTTCATTTCTCCTAACATTTGTAGTCAAAAGAAACTTGTACTTTCAACATTCTGCTTGAAAATCTTCTTAGCCAGATCCAACAGTTCATTAGATACAGTTTCTATGTTCCACGCAACCAGAGACAACAGTTTCACTAAATGTTAAACCAACACATAACATGAGTCCAGTTTTCTCCAACTCCAAAAACATTTTCCTTAATATCCTTCAAGCCCTCATTAAGTCTTTGCAAGTTCCTTCCAACTTTTTTGCCCACTGTCTGGCACCGAAGCCAATGGCACATTTTCTTTTAAGATTTATTTAATTAATTTACTTATTTCTCCCCACTCTGTTGCTGTTTGCGCTTGCTGTGTCTGTTGTCTTCCTTGTTTCTTTAGGAGGCAATAGGAACTGAACCGTGGGACCTCCGATGCAGGAGGGAGGTACCTAATCACTTAAGCCACCTCCATTCCCTGCTTTGTTGTACTTCTCATTAAGTTTTTTCTTTTTGTATCTCTTGTTATATCATGTTGTTGCATCAGCTTGCCATGCAAGCTTTCCTGTCATGTCAGCTCACTGTCTTACTCATTTTTTTTTCTTTAGGAGGCATCAGGAACCTCTGTTTTCTGCTTTGTTGTCTCTCTCATTATGTTTTTCTTCTCGTGTCTCTTGCTGCATCATCTTGTTGTGCCAGCTTGCTGTCATCTTTAGGAGGCCCTGGGGGGTCAAACCACAGACCTTCCATGTTGTAGGCAGGAGCTCAGTCACTTGAGCCACATCCACTTCCCCAATGGCACATATTTTTGTTACAGAAGCACCCCACTTCCAGATGCCAAATTCTGTTCTTTATATTAAAACTGCCCCCAAAGTTTTCTAGTGACTTTTATAACAATGATGTTATTATATCTCACAATTTTGGAGGTCAGGAACTGAAGCAGGGTTCAGTGTTGTTCTTTGTTCCACGTGGCAACGACAGGGGCTACTCCATGGTCGTCATCTGACACATGGACTGGTCTGGAGAATTCTAGATGGCTTCACTCACATGACTTGTACCTTGGTGGAGATGGCTGGAAGGCTGGGTCTATCAGAAAACATTCAGTTGGAGTGCCTACACATGGCCTCCCTATCATAGCAGTCTTAGCATAGTCGTACTTCTTACACAGCAACTCAGGGATCCAACAGAAAGTATTTCAGGACAGTTGAGCCAAAGGTGCAAGGCTTTTAAGGCCCAGATTCAGAAGTCCCAGTATCTGGTGTATTCTACTGGTCAAGCAAGACACTGAGGCCCAGATTCAAGCAAAGCATTACAATCTACCTCCTATTGAGAGAAGTAAAAAAAGAGTTTGTGGCCATCTTTTAACAAATTGATTGCAATATGTTTGATATACAATAAACTGCGTATATTTAAAGTACAAAATTTGTTAACTTTTGACATATGTGAACCCCATAAAATCATCATCGCTCTCATGATAACAAACATATCCATCATCCCCCAAAGTCTTCCTGTTCTCCTTTGTAATCCACTTTCCATCCCTTCCTGCCTCTCCCTGCTTCCATTACCACCCCCAACCTATTTGTTCTGTTTTCTGTCACTATATTTTAATTTGCGCTTTCTAGAATTTTATATAAATATAAATGTAAATATATTTGTCTGGTTTCTTTAACTCAGCATAATTACTATGAGATTCATCCATGTGTGTGGAATGTAACAGTTCACTCTTTTTCCTGCTGACTAGTATTCCATTGTATGGATGTACCATAGTTTATTTTTCCATTTACCTGTTGATAGACATTTATTGTTTGCAGTTTCTGGCTATTACAAATAGAGCTGCCAAGAACATTTGCATAAAGTTTTTGATTGAATATTTCAATCTTGTTAAGATATTATGAATGGAATAGTTGTGTAATATGGATAGGAATCTATTTAACATTTTAAGAAACTAGTGAACTCTTTTCCAATGTAGTTTTACCATTTTAAGTTCCCAATAGTAGTGTATAACAGTTCCAATTGCCCCACATCTTCATCAACATTAGATATGGCCAATCTTGTTAATTTGACCTATTTTAATTGGTGTTTTCAGCTATCTCATTGTGGCTTTATTTGTATTTCCCTAATGACTAATAATATTGAACATCTTTTTATGTGCTCTTTGCCTTCTGCATATCTTCTTTGAGAATGTCCAAATCTTTTGCCTTTTTTCTTATTAAACTATTGCTTTCTTATTTAGTTTCAGGGAATTCTTTATTCTGGATATAAATTCTTTATCAAATATATGATTGGAAATACCTTTTTTCAGCCTATGGCTTGTCTTTTCATTATCTTAACAGTATTTTTATCTGTTTTAGTTTTTATGAGGCCCAATTTTAAAAATTGTTCTCCTATAATCAAATGTGTCATATCTAAGAAATATTTGGCTACTTCAGAGTCACAAAGATTTTATCCTGCTTCTTTAGAAGTTTTATAGTTTTAGGTTTTACAGTTAGGTCTATGATCAAGCCCTAATTATTTTTACATGTGAGGTATGGATCAAAGTTGATTTTTATGCTTATGGGTATCCAGATATACCTACACAATTTATTGAAAAGACTCTACTTTCTCCATTGAATTGCCTTGGCACCTTTGTAAAAAATCAGTTTTCCATATATTTGTGGGTCTATATCTCAACTTTCTTTCTATTCTATTATATTGATCCATTTGTCTCTCTTTACATCAATATCACACTCTTGATTACTGTAGCTTTATAATATCTCAAAGGCAAGTAGTGTTAGACCTTCAAATTTTTTGGCTATTCTAAGTCCTTTGCATTTATGTATTAAATTTTTTTCAAAGTTGTTTTGGCTATACTAAGTCCTTTGCATTTATATATTAAAATTTTCTTAATATCTACAAAAACTTTCTGGGATTTTGATTGGTATTGCTTTGAATCTAAAGATCAACTGGAGAATTCCCATCTTAACAATATTAAGTCTTATAACCAATGATAGTATACATCTCCATTTATTTAGGTCTTATGCAATTTCTCTAAGCAGTATTTTTTAGTTTTCAGTGTATAGGTCTTTTACATATTTTGTTAGATTTTTTTTTTCAGATAAATTCAATTGACCTTAATTACAAGGGTTTATTTCTGGATTCTCAATTATTTTCCATTAATCTACATGCCTGTCTGTATGCCATTGCTAAATTGTTTTAACTAATATAAGTTTATAAAGTTTTTATTTATTTATTTATTTATTTCTCTGTTCTCCTTAGGTTTTTATTTTTATTTTTTTAAATTTTATTTATTGATTCATTTTTTTAAAAATATTACATTAAAAAAATATGAGGTCCCCATTCACCCCCACCACTCCCCCCATAGTAACACTCTCCCCCATCATCATGACACATCCATTGCATCTGGTGAGTACATCTCTGTACCCTCATGGCCTGTGGTCCACACCATAGTCCACACTCTCTCACGTTCCATCCAGTGGGCCATGGGAGGACATATAATGTCCGGCAATTGTCCCTGCAGCACCATTCAAGACAACTCCAAGTCCTGAAAATGCCTCCACATCTCATCTCTTCCTCCCATTCCCCGCACCCAGCAGCCACCATGGCCACTTTTTCCACACCAATGCCACATTTTCTCGATTATTAACCACAATAGTTCATGAATAGAATATCATTAAGTCCACTCTAATCCTTACTGTATTCCTCCTTCCTGTGGACCTTGGCTTGATTGAGTCCATTCCACATCTATGTCAAGAGGGGGCTTAGATTCCACATGGATACTGAATGCAATCCTCCTGCTTTCAGTTGTAGGCACTCTAGGCTCCATGGTGTGGTGGTTGACCTTCTTCAACTCCATGTTAGCTGAGTGGGGTAAGTCCAATAATTCAGAGTGTAGGAGCTGAAGTCTGTTGAGGCTCAGGGCCCGGCTATCATATTGTCAGTCCAGAGATTCAAATCCCCTAGATATATCTTAAACCCCAGCACCAACTACAAGATAGTGAGAGTAAAGGTAGACCCACAACCTGGGGAGGACTAATGCCATCAAATAGAGGGAACTTGAGAGATATCTCAAGAGAAATGGTGGCTCCCAGGGCATTAGGGCAGTTGAGCAAGTCAAGCCCTCAACACCATTGCAAGTATCTCTGAACATGGCTCCTCAAGAAATGAAGATTGGGAAACGGACATGGCTCAGTGGTTAGGGCATCCATCTACCACATGGGAGGTCCGCGGTTCAAACCCCAGCCTCCTTGACCCGTGTGGAGCTGGCCCATGCATAGTGCTGATGCGCACAAGGAGTGCCGTGCCACGCGGGAGCCCCACGAGTGCACCCATAAGGAGAGCCGCCCAGTGCGAAGGAAAGTGCAGCCTGCTCAGGAATGGCACCGCCCACACTTCCTGTGCCGCTGACGACAACAGAAGCGGACAAAGAAACAAGGCGCAGCAAATAGACACAGAGAACAGACAACCGAGGGGGGGGGAGCGGAATTAAATAAATAAATAAATCTTTAAAAAAAAAAAAAAAAGAAATGAAGATTGACTGTCACTGTGGGCCCCAAGGGGAGGGGGAAATAGATATTGAATGGATGGAACCAAAGTAAATGTGAGGGCAAAAGAAGTGTGTCACAAGAGTACACAAGGATGGATATAAAACATGTAATATTACACCAAAAACATATAGGGGACGACAGACTAATAATGTAAACCGTAATGTAAAACATAGGATAACTAAAAAATTTAGAAAACTGTATAGCCTAAAGTATAAAGTTTTTAAATTGGATAGTGTATTCCTCCACCTTTGTTCTTTTCAAAAGTGTTTTTAGGAATCTGGGTCATTTGCATTTGCATATGAATCTTAGGATCAGCTTTAAAAAGTCAATTCCTTTTTTAAAGTATGCTGATTTCTTAGGGATTGCATTGACTTTATAGACCAATTTCAGAAGCATTGTCATAGTAACCATATTGATTCTTTCAATCCATGACATGGGATGTCTCTCTAGTTACTTCGATCTTCTTTAATTTATCTCAGCAAAGTTTTATAATTTTTTAAATGTCTGACTTTTATTGAATTTTTCTTAAATATTTAATCTTTCTTGGTGCTATTGTGGAGTTGTGTTTTTTATTTCATTTATGAATTGTTCCTTGTTAATATGTTGAAACACAATTAATTTTTCTATATTAATTTTGTATCCTATAACATAGTTGAAATTAGTTCCAGCAGATTTTTTAAAATAGTTTCCTGAAGATTTTCTACATGCAAGATCATGTCATCTGCAAATAAAGACAGTTTTCCTTCTCGCTTTCCATTCTAGATGTTTTTGTTTTCTTTTTGCCTTCTTGCGCTGGCTACAACCTCCAGTACAATGTTAAATAATCATAGCAAGAACAGACATCCTTGTCTTCTTCATGATCTTATGGGAAAGTATCTCTCACCATTAAATACAATGTTAGCTATAAATTTTTCATAAATGCCTCATTTATTTATCCCACACACACACACACACTCCTGGGAACTTCTGGAATGTGAGAGAGGTACTCAATCTCTTGCACCACCTCAGCTCCCTGCTCTGCTGAATCTCTCCTTGTCTCTGCTCTGTGTCTCTTTTTGTTGTGTCATCTTGCTGCACCAGCTCTCTGCTCAGGCTACCTTGCCACTCAGTCCAGCTCTCCTATGTGGGCCAGCACTCCGCATGGGCCAGCACTCTGCATGGACCAGCATTCTGCGTTGGCCAGCTCTCTGCTCAGGCCAGCTTGCTGCATGGGCCAGTTTGCCTTTACCAGCAGGCCCTGGAAATCAAACCCTGGACCTCCCATATGGTAGACAGAAACCCAATTGCTTGAGCCACATCCATGTCAATAAATGCCCTTTAAGACTGAGGAGCTTCTATCTATTCCTAGTTTTTAAAGAGTGTTTATTATGGATAAAATTGTACATTACATATGATCATAATATCTATTGTTTCTTTAATCTAGAACAGTTCTTCTTACTCCAGTTTTTAAAAAATTCCATTGTCTTGTTAAAGAAACCAGATATGTTGTCCTATAGAATGTTCCACATTTTGGATTTTTCTGCTTGCCTCCTAATAGTGAGAGTTAGCTTTTTCCCACTCCTGTTTGTTTCAAGAGGGAAAAGCAGATCTGGAGTTTGTCCCTTTCCTTTTGTAGGTTGCCTAATACTATGAGAAACAACTAATTAATTGAGTTTCCCTTGTATTCTTCATCTCTTTGAAATTCCTCTAATGAGCAATAACAAAGAATAAGATGCCCAGAGGCTTGTCTTGGAGGACCATATCTCCATCACCAGCAATAGTTTAGATAAAAACTGCAAGATTTAAAATTACTTTTTCCTCAGTTAATAGAAATTCTCCATAGCTCTCATCCCCATTCTACAGTCCTCTTATGCCCTGTGAGAGGTTCTCTACATAGTACTAGGGAGGATATAAATTTTAATGCTTGACTTTTTCAATTTTCAAAGAACAGGAACATATTTATGTTACTTTAGGTAAGGGAAAGCAAATACACAGGCAAATGCCTTCTACCCTTTTCAATATAGGTTAAAGGGAAGATCCCAAATAGTTCACAGAAAAAAACAAAACAGGGAAGCAGATGTGGCTCAAGTGATAGAGCTTCTGCCTACCATATGGGAGGACCCTGGGTCCTCCTGGTGAAAAAGAAGAAGAGAAAGCATGCCTGTGTGGCAAGCAAATGCCCACATGGTGAGCCAAAGCCTGCGCAAGTGAGTCATGCATCAAGATGATAACGCATCAAAAGAGAGTCAAGGGGAAGGATTACAGCAAGATGGGGATGGAAAAAGGAGCTCCTAGAGTCAGCTCCTGCTACAGGGCAGTTAATAAACACCCAGAGCTCTCTGGAGCTAGCTGAAGCACCTCTTTGGGGACTTCAGGAGGCCAGAAGGGCATCCTTAAACATCCTTGAAGGAATGAAAGGAGGAGACTGCCACCTGCAGAAAAGACTCATAAGTAGAGTGCTCCACGCCCCAGGGCTCCACGCCCGGAGGCCAGTACCCATCCTCCACAGGAGGCACAAGCCACCTTGGGAGCTGTTCTGCAGCTGGAATTGAAAGCTCCACTTCCCAAAAATAGGGGAGGAGGAGATGGCTGGCTACTGATTGGTAGACTCAGATGGGTAAGGAATAACCCTAGAAACAGCTGAGTTGTGACTCTGTCCAAGTCAGAAAAAGGCTGGTGGCCGCCATTTTGACTCCACCTCCAGCCTGAGGGGAAGTCAGCCTGACCAAATATCACAGTGGTGGTAGGAAACGATTTCTTTTACCCAGATCAGTCTGCACCCCTAGCCTAGGCTTCAATTCCACCTCTGTCAGGGAGGAGGCTGGCTAGCTCAGCACCAGTCTATCCAGGTAACAGTTAGCTGGCACAAACTGAATAATTAAAAGTCTACTGGGGCAACTGCAGTTATCTTGGAACTGCGCTGAATAATTGCAGCCCACACCTGCAGCTCCATCCATGCCCCAGGCAAGGGAGAAAGGGGAGTGAAGCTTCATCAGTCTCTCAGGGCAACTATAGTCTAGGCCTGCATGACTTGGATTATTCCACACAACTGTGACTCTGTTCCTACCTCTGGGAAAGGAGAAAGTTTGGAGAAGCTTCATCTGTCCCTGGGGCAATGAGGGCAGCTTGAGTCTCCACAGTTTACAGCACTAATTATATCCTTGGCTCCTACTGCACAGCCAGCAAGGGAATAAGGACAGTAAGCCCTAATCTAAAGAGAAAAACTGCACTCAGAATAAATACTCTAGTAATCCAGATGCCAAGACACCAACCAAAAATTACAATCCACACCAAGAATCAGGAAGCTATGACCCAGTTAGAGGAACAAGATAAGCCTCCAGGGAAGCAGACTTGGCCCAGTGGATAGGGCATCTGTCTACCACATGGGAGGTCCGCGGTTCAAACTGCGGGCCTCCTTGACCCGTGTGGAGCTGGCCCACATGCAGTGCTGATGCGCGCAAGGAGTGCCAAGACACACAGTGGTGTCCCCCGCATAGGGGAGCCCCACGCACAAGGAGTGCACCCCGTAAGGAGAGACACCCAATGCAAAAGAAAGTCCAGCCTGCCCGGGAATGGTGCCAAATACATGGAGAGCTGACACAACGAGATGACGCAACGAAAAGAAACACAGATTCTGGAGCCGCTGACAACAACGGAAGCAGACAAAGAAGAACACACAGCAAATAGATACAGAGAACAGACAACAGGGTGGGGGGTTGGGAAGGGGAAGGGGAGAGAAAATAAATAAATAAATCTTTAAAAAAAAAAAAAGATAAGCCTCCAGATGACATAAAGGAATTGAGACAGCTAATCATAGATGTTCAAACAAATCTCCTTAATAAATTCAATGAGATTTCTAAAGAGATAAAGGATATTAAGAAGACACTGGATGAGCACAAGAAGAATTTGAAAGCATACATAGAAAAACAGCAGATCATATGGGAATGAAAGGTGCAATAAATGAAATTTAAAAAACATTGGAATCATATAATAGCAGATTTGAGGAGACAGAAGAAAGGATTGGTGGGCTTGAAAAAATGACCTCTGAAAGTGAACATACAAAAGAACAGATGAAGAAAAGAATGAAAAAAATTGAACAAGTTCTCAGGGAACTAAGCTAGAGATGTACAAACATACATGTCATGGGTGTCCCAGAAGGAGAAGAGAAGGGAAAAGGGGCAGAAGGAATATTTAAAGAAATAATGTTAGAAAATTTCCCAACCCTATTGAAGGACATAGATATCCATGTCCAAGAAGCACAATGTACTCCTATCTGAAGAAATCCAAATAGACCAACTCCGAGATACATACTAATCAGAATATCAAATGCCAAAGACAAAGAGAGAATTCTGAGAACTGCAAGAGAAAAGCAATGCATAGCATATAAGGGATACCCAATAAGATTAAGTGCTGATTTCTCACCAGAAACCATGGAGGCAAGAAGACAGTGGTCTGATATATTTAAGATACTACGAGAGAAAACTTCCAGCCAAGAATCTTATATCCAGCAAGACTGTCTTTCAAAAATGAGGGCAAGATTAGAATATTCACAGATAAATAGAAACTAAGAGAATTTCTAAGCAAGAGCCCAGATTTTCAGGAAATACTAAAGGGTGTGCTAACGCCTGAAAAGGAAAGACAGGAAAGAGAGGCCTGGAAGAGAGGCTAGAAATGAAGATTATATCAATAAAAGTAAAAGTGTCAAAAGAGTGGTGAAAATAAAATATGACAGATAAAGCTGAAGTAGTCAGGAATAAACTTAACCAACGATGTAAAGCACTTATATTCAGGAAACTGTAACCCAATGTTAAATTATAAAAAGTCCTAAATAACTGGAAGAATATTCCATGCTCATGGATTGGAAGACTAAACATCATTAAGATGTCAATTCTACTCAAATTGATATACAGATTCAATGCAACCTTGATAAAAATTCCACCAGCATTTAAAGAAAAAAATTGAAAACACAATTAGCAAATTTCTTTGGAAGGGTAAGGGGTCCTGAATAGCCATAAAAGGAAAAAGCAAACCCTCATCTCTGGACTTTAAATCATACTACCAAGCTAGAGTGGTAAAAACAGCATGGTACTGGCATAAAGACAGATACATAGACCAATAGAACCAAACCGATGGCTCAGAAACAGACCCTCACATGGATGGTCAAGTGATTTTTGATTAGCCTGTCAAGCCCACACAGTCGGGCAGAACAGTCTATTCAGCAAAATGGTGCTGAAAGGATTATGGATCAAAAGCCTAAAAATAAAAGCAAGAACCATAAAACTTCTGGAAGAAATTGTAGGAAAATGTGTTCAAGACCTGGTGGTCCCACACCATGGAGCCAAGAGTGCCTACAACTGAAAGCAGGAGGCTTGCATCCAGCATCCATGTGGAATCTAAGTCCCCTCTTGTTACAGATGTGGAGTGGACACAACCATTCCAAGGTCCACAGGATGGAGGAATAGAGTATGGGTTAGAGTGGACTTACTGATATTCTATTCATGAACTTTTGTGATTAGTAATCGAAGAAAATGTGGCATTGGTGTGGAGAAAGTGGCCATGGTGGCTGCTGAGAATAGGGAATGGGAGGAAGAGATGAGATGTGGAGGCATTTTCAGGACTTGGAGTTGTCCTGGGTGATGCTGTAGGGACAGTTACCGGGCATTGTATGTCCTCCCATGGCCCACTGGGTGGAATGTGGTAGAATGTAGACTATGATGTGGACCATTGACCATGAGGTGCAGCAGTGCACTGAGATGTGTTCACCAAGTGCAGTGAATGTCTCATGATGATGGAGGAAATTGTTGTTATGGGGGGAGGAGTGAGGTGAGGAGGGTGGGGGGGTGTATATGGAGACCTCATATTTTTTGAATGTAATATTTAAAAAAGACCTGGTGGTAGGTGATAGGTGGTAGGTGGATTCTTAAAGGAGATAAGAGGAGGACTGAGATGTACTACTGATGTTTAATATATATAGAAGTTTTAATTAGCTTTACTGTAAAAGTGTGGAAATGTATAGAATGGATGGTAAAAATAATAATAGCTAGTTTATAAATAGGAATGTGACTGAAAATGGTAGTCTAGGGATATAAATGCCAATTGATAGAATGCAAGAGAATAATCTAGGAACTGAATAGCACAGTAAACCAAGAGGTGGATGAGGATTGTGGTTGATGGTACAGATTCAAGAGTATCCTTTGTGAGCTAGAGCAAATGTATATCACTACTGCAGGGTGTTGGGAATGTATGGAGAAAATACAACTGAAATGACCTATGGATTGTGGTTAGCAGTAATAATATAATATTCTTGCATCTATGTCAAAAATGTACTGTGTTGATAATGGGGCAGTATGGAAAATGTGAGCCAAATGTATACTATGGACGTGGTAACAATCAGATGATATTATCTGTAACAAATGTTCCACCACAGGGTGGTATGTTGATAGAGGGATGTTGCTTGGAAATTCTGCATATGTGCATGATTGTTTTATAAGTTTACAACTTCTGTCATAAAAAATATATTTAAAAAATAATAAGGTGGGTTGGGGGAAAACACAACAAATGTAAGATAAGGACTATAATTAGTAGTAAGATTTTGACAATATTCTTTCATAATTTGTAACAAACATCTCACGAATGCAAGGTGTTGGTGGAGGGTTGATGTATGGGACCCCTGTATGATGTTATGCATGTTTGCTTTGTAAGTTCACAACTTTTATATACACTTGTTTATGTATGTTCATATATAAATGACATAAAGATGATAATAATAGGTGTTGGAAACTGAGGCACAGTGGTCTAGCAAGGAGAGATGTGCTGTTTCCATGGCTACCCTTGCAACCTAAGAAATGTGGTAATTAAGAGTTCCTGGCAAACAGGATGAAGCTGTTAAAGGCTGAAAGAAAAGATGAGCACAAACCTTTTGTAGTAAATAGAACACTTAAACTTTGTACCTTGAGATAAGATTTTTTGAGTTCCTTAGTAATGCTAATAGTTAACTTCATGTTGCTGCTGCTTGTCAGGTAGACTGCATGTTGTTGCTTGTCACGTAGACAGGGGTATATAGAGAGCCCCTTGTAAACAATAAAGTTGTCTGATGAGACTCTACTGGCAGACCCCTTGATCCCAGCTCTGTCATTCTTTCTTTCTTTTTCTTTCTTTCTTTCTCTTTCTTTCACTCTCCTTTTTCTCTTTCTTTCATTCCCGATACCCTTCGGTCCAAATCTCCAACAAATAGGGAGGGTTGGGGGAAAATACTTTCATTGTAGTAATATTTTGACAATGTTCTTTAATCATTAGTTAAAAAGGTTTAACAACAAGTAAGGTGTTGGTGGTAAGGTGAGCTATGAGAGTCCTGTTGATGTGGGCTATGGGTGGAAGGCTCTTTGTCTCTTCAGAGATAACCTAAGCTGAAGGCTGTGGGTGTGGAACGGTAAGAGGCTGCAGTCCTGCCCTTAGGGACAATGGCAACAGGCTCCAGTCCCAGGAAACAGTTTAACAATGCAAGGGCTATAAACTTTAAGTATTTAGGGGAAATGCAAAAAGTAAATATGCTAAAAGCTTATCTAGAATATCTGAAGTCCATGCTAAAAGCTTACCTAAGATGTGGAAGATATATATGCTAATTGAAGCCTATTGAGAACTGAAACAAAGGGACCATTTGGCCTTTCCTCTCTGTATAAAAGACGTTTGGAAATCTTGTTCCGGGCTCGGGATTCAAACTGAAAGCTCCCGAGTCCGGCCGGCCGTCAATAAACCATTTTTCCTTCTCAAAATCATTCCTGAGTCCTGGCCTCTCTATACACAAATAATTGAGCCTCTCTCAAATTCTACAACACTGTATGATGTTATATATGTTTGTTTTGTAAGTTCACAATTATTACCATACACTTATTGTTTATGAATGTTTGCGTGGGGGTGGTATATTTCAATAAATTAATTTTTTAAAAAAGAGAGAGTCAAGGGGAGAGTCAAGGTGAAGCACAACAGAAACCAGGAACTGAGGTAGCACAATTGTCAGGGAACCTCTGTCCCCTATCGTAAGAGGTCTCCAGGATCGAATGCCGGTGAATCCTAGAGGTGAGAAAATGAGAAGACAACACAGACAGCAAAAACAGCAGGGTGGGAGGAGGGGAAGGGGGAAAATAAATAAATCTTTAAAAAAATAAAACAGGTGACCTTGAAAGGAATTAAAATCTATCCTGTCATCAACACTTCATGTTAGAAATCAATGAGCCAACCTTTAAGTTTCCAAGATATGATAACCCTATCAAACTATCAATCAAATATGAACACAGAATAAAGACATTTTCTGACATGCAAGATTTCAGCATCAAGATACTTTCTGAGTAAAAGTCACTTTCAGAGCTAACATATCTCCTACAAGTCCTGCTTTTACTCTGTTATTGGCCTCTGTTGATGTCTTTGTGAGATTAAAATATACACATATGCACACACTAGCTAAAACTAATGCATTAAACCCAAATAGCATAAGAACTGAGATGGTAGGAATTGGAATTAAAGTATTATACAGTTCTTATAATGCTTGGAAAGAGGGTTCTTTGATCAAAATCTTAAGGGGGAGTGGGTTGTAGCTCAGTGGTTTGAGTACCTGCTTCCCACGTACAAGGTCCTGGGTTTATTCCCTAGTACCTCCTAAAAGTAAATCTTAAGGATGGATGTTAAAGTATCTGGGATAACCTCTAAAACGATAGGCACTGAGTACAAAACTTCCAAAATAATAGAGAAATAATGAAAAAAAAACTCAATCTGAAGAAAGGCAATAATTGAGGAGAAAGAATGAAATAAAGGAAAACGTTAGACAAATATAAAGAACAAAATGAGGGAAGCGGACTTGGCCAAGTGGTTAGGGCATCCGCCTACCATATGGGAGGTCTGCGGTTCAAACCCCAGGCTTCCTTGACCTGTGTGGAGCTGGCCCATGTGCAGTGCTGATGCACGCAAGGAGTGCTGTGTCATGCAGGAGTGTCCCCTGCGTAGGGGAGCCCCACGCGCAAGGACTGCACCCCATAAGGAGAGCTGCCCAGCGCGAAAGAAAGTGCAGCCTGCCTAAGAATGGCGCCGCCCACACAGAGAGCTGACACAACAAGATGACAGCAGAGATTCTCGTGCTGCTGACAACAATAGAAGCGGACAAAGAAGATGCAGCAAATAGACACAGAGAACAGACAATGGGGGGGGAGAAATAAATAAATAAATTTTTTTAAAAAAGAACAAAATGAGTTGATGGAAATAAATCTAAATTTATCCATAATTGCATTAATATAAATGAACCAAACAGATGGACCAAACTAAATAGTTTAAAAATATATTGGCTTATTGATGTAAAAATCCAATCATATTTTGCTTCCAAGTATGTAATTAATTCTTATATTTATATAAAAAAAGAGAGACTGAAAATTAATGACACAGAAGTTGAAAGTAAAAGAATGGAACAAAGATATAGTAAGCAAAGAAAACTGATGTAGCTATATTAATAGCAGACAAAATCCAGAATGCATTAAAGGTAAAGCATTAATATAAATATAGAGAAATTATACATAATGACAAATGTTTCAATTTACCAGAGAGATATAAGAAGTATAAACCTGTATGTAACCACTAATGCGATTTCAAAATATAGAAAGCAAAATTTGATGGCATTGCAAGAGAAATGGATACACATCTCTCACACTGTTATCTTACAGAAGCAAAGTAAAGACTCAGAAGATAGTAATAGCCACAAGCTTGTTTGAATGGATGTGTATAGAAATCTGCACTTAAAACTCAAAGATTACATATCTTTTTCAATTTATGAGAGTGGTCTAGATTTTGGACATAAAGCAAGCTTGAGCAAACTTTTAAAAAAGTAATATATGAACGTGGGATGGTTACGTTTATCTGTCAACTTGGCAAGCTTTTGGTGCCCAGGTGTTTGGGCAAGCAAGCATTGGCCTGATTGTTACTTTAGGGATATTTTGAGGACTTAAATAATCAGTAAATTTATTGCCTCTATGGATGATTACATCTACAGTCCACTGAGAAGACTGCCTTCAACAATGAGAGATGTTTCATTCAATCATTTGAAGGCTTTAAAAGGAGAAGTGATTTCAGCAGTTGGAAGAGAAAATTTCCATCTTCACTTTAGACACACAGCCTCTCCCCGGGAATTTGTTGAGGACTTTCATCCCAGTACGTTGGTTGCAGCCTGCCATGTGGAATTTAGACTTGGGCATCCCCACCGTCGTGTGAGACAATTCTTATAAAAATCTCATAATACTTACATATATCTCCTGTCAGTTCTTTTTCCCTAGAGAACCCTGACTAACACAGTATGGCATCAATTCTCTGACTGAAATTCAAGAAAAAAATAAGTTGGAAAAAAACTTTTTAATATTTATTTTTTTAATTTAGTTCTTTCCACCCCCTTGTTGTTTTTCACTTGTTGTGTCTGCTCATTTTCCTTGATTCTTTAGGAAGCACTGGAAGCCGAACTTGGGACCTCTGACGCTGGGAGGGAGGTGACTATTTGCAGAGCCACCTCTGCTCCCTAAGTTCAAATTAATAACAAAAAAGATAACCATAAAAGGTCCAGATATTAGGAAATTGAAAAAGTCCATACATGGGTTAAAGAATAAGTCATAAGAAAAATTAGAACATACACAGAATTTAATCATACTGAAAAGACTGTGTTTCAAAACTTGTTGGATGCAGGAAATTTTAGCCTTAACTGCTTACATTTTTAAAAGAAGAATGTCAAAATTAATGAGCTAACAAAAAAATACAATTTTTAAAACTACAGGAAAGCAGATGTGGCTCAAGAAATTGAGCTCCCACCCACCACAAAGGAGGTCCTAGGTTCAGTTCCCAGGGCTTCCTGAAGAACACGCGAGCAAGACAAGTTGGCGCGACAGGTAGGTGCAGTGCGCTGATGCAACAAGATGACACAACAATGGGAAGCGGATTTGGCCCAGTGGTTAGGGCGTCCATCTACCACATGGGAGGTCTGTGGTTCAAACCCTGGGCCTCCTTGACCCGTGTGGAGCTGGCCCACGTGCAGTGCTGATGTGCACAAGGAGTGCCCTGCCACGCAGGGGTGTCCCCTGTATACAGGAGCCCCATGTGCAGGGAGTGCGCCCTATAAGGAGAGCTGCCCAGCGCTAAAGAAGGTGCAGCCTGCCCAGGAATGGTGCCACACACACAGAGAGCTGACACAACAAGATGACGCAACAAAAAGAAACACAGATTCCCATGCCGCTTACAACAACAGAAGTGGACAAAGAAGAACACGCTGCAAATAGACACAGAGAACAGACACCTGGGTGGGGAGGGGTGGAAAGAGGAGAGAAAAATAAATAAATCTTTAAAAAAAAAGATGACACAGCAAGGAGACACAAAGAGGAAAGACAATGAAACACACAAAGCAGGGAGCTGAGGTGGCTCAAATACCTGAGTGCCTCTCTACTACATGGGAGGTCCCAGGCTTAGTTCTTGGTGCCTCCTAAAGAGAAAAATGAGCAGACAGAGCACACAATGAGTAAAAAACAACAAGGGGGGATGAATAAATAAATCTTTTTAAAAAATACACATAAGCAAAGTAGTCTCTAAGGTACTATCGTCAACCTGATAATATTTATCTACAAAAAACCTAGATAAAACATCATACTTAATAGTAAAATCACTTAAAATCATTCCCTTTAACCAGGAGCAAGGCAAAGGAGACTTCCTTCACCATTTCTAGTCAATATTATGCTGCAATAACTAATGCAGTGAAACAAGAATATTTTTAAAAACCACAAAGCCATAATGATTGAAAAGGATGAAAATTACATATTTCTTGCCTAGATAGAAACCTTCCCAATATGCAGGTAAAATTTAGAATTAATAAGGAAGGTTTAGCAATATTTCTGGGCAAAAAATATCAACATATGACAGATGATTTTATTTCTGTACATAAGCAACAAATATCTAGGTAATGTTATTTTTAAAAATACTATTAACAAGCCACATAGATATGCAAAAATATAAGGTCCTTAGTCAAAACTTATGAATAAAATTAAGAATTTTGACAAAAGACATTAAAGAAAACCTAAATTAATGCAGGGATATACCCTGATCACAGATAGAAAGACTCAATATCATAAATAAACCAATTTTCTGAAACTGGCCTATACTTTTGTTAGAGTTCTGGTCAAATTTCCAACAGGTTTTTTTCAGGGAATTTAACAAGCTGATACAATTTTTAAAAAAAGCAAATGGCTAAGCATTGTTAAGATATTTCTAAAGCGAAAGATCTAGGCTAGAGACCAGGGTAAGGGGGAGTGAGAGGGAGTGTGCCCAACAAGACATAGATTTATTATAAAGATATAGTTAGGTAGAAGCTTGGTTTCTGACAGACTGACATTACAAATTAGTTGGGGGTATTTCAGGCCTATTAAATAATTGATTCTGGAATAACTGAGTATCCCTTTTGGAAAAAAGATTGGACACCAACTTCATACCAAAACAAATGTGAAGGCAAAACTTTAAAAGCATTTACGTGTAAAAGGAGAATATCATTCTGACCTTACAGTTGGGAAAGATTCTTAAGTCACACACAAAAAACTTCAAATCAAAAAGGAAATGATTAATGCATTTGCTGATATTAAAATTAAGACCTTTTGGGGAAGTGGATGTGGCTCAGGCAGATGGGTACCTGCCTACCACATGGGAGGTCCTGGGTTCAGTTCCCAGTGCCTCCTAAAGAAGACGAGCAAGACAGCGAGCTGACACAATGGGCTGGCACAGTGAGATGATGCAACAAAGAGACACAGCAAGGAAATGCAATGAGAGACACAAAAAGCAGGGAGTGAAGGTGGCTCAAGTGATTGGGTGCCTCCCTCCCACACAGGAGGTCGCAGGTTAAGTTCCCAGTGCCTCTTAAAAAGAAGATGAACAGAGAGTAGACAGCAAGCACAAACAACAAGGGGGAGCGGGGAGTGAGAAATAAATAAAATCTTTTTTTAAAAAAGACCTTCTGTTATCAAGATGTCATTAAAAAGTTTTTTAAAAGTGAATTTCAAAAAGCCGTAAACTAAGTGAAGATATTTGCAACACATCTACAAAAGATCAATTTTCTACATACAAAAGTAACTATAAGTCAACAAGAAAAAAACATGAATAAGCATCCCCAGAATATAAGGCAAGAACAACTCCTAGAAGACTAGCTATATTGCCTATTTAGCCAGGTTATGGGTAACTGCATTTTATTTTTAATCTTTATACAATATACATATGTTTAAAATATTCTTTGGTAGATTTTTAATATTTAGTAAGAACGTAACAAAACAAAAACAAAATAAGCCAAAAAACATAGAAAGAAGAAATTAATACAGAAAAATCTGAACCAATGAAATAGGAAACTAAATCATTAAAGAAATAAAAACAAAACCCAAGACTGAATGTCTTGAAAGACTATTAAGGGAAGTAGACGTGGCTCAACTGATAGAGCATCTGCATATCATATGGAGGATCCAGGGTTCGATACCAAGGGCCTCCTGACCCATGTGGTGAGCTGGCCCACGCACAGTGCTGCTGTGCACAAGGTGTCCCCTGTGTAGGAGAGCCCCACATGCAAGGAGTGCGCCCCACAAGGAGAGCCACCCCGCACAAAAAAAGCGCAGCCTTCCCAGGTGTGGTGCCACACACACGGAGAGCTGATGGAGCAAGATAACACAATAACAACAACAAAAAAGAGATGCAGTTTCCCAGTGCCACCTGATAATAGAAGTGGATGCAGAAGAACACACAGTGAATGGACACAGAGAGCAGACAGTGGGGGGAAGGGGAGAGAAATAAATAAAAATAAATCTTAAAAAAAAAAGACTTAAAATCCTGTCAAGCATTACTAAGAAAATTAATTTTTTATAATATAAAGAATAAGACAATATAATGACAGATATACAGACAAAAGAAATAAAATAGATAACATTTATTCAGGAGTTACTATGTGCCAGGCACTGGTTATATCATTTAATTTTCACAAGTATGACAAGTATTATGTAAGTTAACTTTCAGAATTCCATACATGATATTGGTTTTATTGTTATTCCCATTTCCCAGGTGAGAAAACTACAGCACACAGAGGTATGTAGCCAGTGAGTGACAATCTAGTAGTTCAGTATATGTGCTTAATCATCACTCAACATCACCTTTCTTCAAATGTTTGTCTCAGAGAATGTTAAGAAACTAGAAGACCGTTGAAGACCATTTGTTCCACTTTTCTCATTTTACAGAGGAGAATTTTTAAAATTATCCTATAAATGGAGTAAACTATTTGGAATGAACTAGAGAAGCCAGTGTAGAGGTTTTAGACCTAGTGAATAAGTACAAAAGTAGGAAAATATTATGTGCAACTCCATGGAAATAAATTTGAAAATTTAGAGGAAGGAAACTCTTTTTGAGCAAAATACAAATGATCAAAATTGACTTACTAAGCAAAAAAAAAAAGACTAAAAATAAGAAATTATAAAGGTAGTTAAAGAATTCTATCTTTTAAAAAGGCATCAGTCTCAGATGGTCTTATAGCTGTTATTTTTAAAGAACATATGTTCATATCTTATTTATATTACTCCACACTTTAGGAAAAGAAAGAACTCCAAATATTATGTAGCTTTCTTTAATTCTAAAATTAAGATAATACAAAAAGACAATAGATGAACTTTATTTTTGAATATAGATACCAGGAGTCTAAATAAAATTTTTGCAGTCAAATCCAACAATCCATTTTAAAAAACTGTTTCCTAACCAAGGAAATAAGATTGGTTTGACATTAAGAAATCTATGTCTTCTATTCACCATAGGAACAAAATAAAGAAGAAAAACCATGTGATTATATCAGGAGTTATTGAGAAGGCATTTGATAAAAGCCAACAACCATTTCTAATAATAACAACTAACATTTAAGTGCTTGCTATGTGTACTGTTCTATGTGTATTTGCTTACATTAATTTACTGTAACAATACAATTGTTATAAAAATTATTATTATCCCTCTTTTACAGAGGAGGAAACTGAGACTCAGGGAGGTTAAATAATTCACACACATAGGAAATTAGGAAAATAAGAGTTGAACCAAGGTGGTGTGTATGGCCTCTAGAGCCCACATTCTTATCAGCTAAACTACACTGCCTCTAATAAAATCTCTTATTAGCACTAAATCACTATACCCAAATATGATCGACATTAATCATTAAAGGCTAACAGTAAAAACTTCACAATTAAAGGCGAAATTTCTGTTAAAATTCAGAAACAGGTTCATTGTAGGAATCTTTTGGGGAGGGGGCTTGACAATATGTAGCACAATTCTTCCCATCCTGATTCTGAACAATTTAGAAAAAGGATAAAATCTGATCAGATGGAGACCAAAATGTCAATTACATTACTGTTAAAGGCTGGATTCATGGGCGTGAATTAGCGCCCCCTTCCCATGTGCGAGGTCCGGGGTTCAATCCCTGGTTCAATCCCTGGGTTCAGCCTCCTAAAAACAAACAACTGAGAAAAACCAGTTCTCGCCAGGGAGCGGATGTAGCTCAGTGGTGGAGTGCCAGCTTCCCATGTTCAGGTTCCTGGGTTCATATCCCCGTACTGCCTTAAAAAAAAGGCTAGATTCAGGCACATGCATTATATCTGTGGGTAAATGGACTTAATTAAACTAAACTCCAGAAGTAGGCATGTTATAGACCAGCGATATCGACCAGACTCAGACTCTGAATAAAGTTCCAATTGAGAGCTTTATTAGCCACGCGGCGACTGCCTGGTCCTATGCAGAGGGGAGAGCAGCCCCGAGTCGCGGGGGGAGTTTGCTTATATAGGCTTTTAGGTTCAGGGTGGGGGCAATAGCTCAGCAAGCAAGCATGTACAGAAGCAGATGTTTGCAGTTAATCAAGCGCTGGGAATTCTATCAGGGTGATAAACGGTTGGGGAGTTTTTGTTATTTATAAGAGTCTGAGTCAGGTTGGTCTAGGGACTGAGGACACTTTCTACAGGAGGCCTTGAGATAAGGCTTTACAGTCGAGCAAGCTTGTTGCAGAAGCCAGATATATGCAGTTAGAGGGCTGTGGGATTTTCCTCTCGGGTGGGGGTGGTCACAGGCTCCTACTTCTCCACAGGCACACTTGCTGACCCAGTCGTGGCTGCATACACTCTCCTTGTGAGGGGTCTGCACCTGGAAGAGGAAAACAGAAGTACTGCTTTCTCAGGGCAAGCTCAGAAAAGGGTCAGCCAAGCATGCCCAGTTTATTTTCCCCAAATTTATTAAGGAGATACATCGCTCCCCCTGGAGTTGAGGGTATAAATGGGTGCAGAGAGACCAGGAGTATCACACCTGGTGATGCTTCCTCAACATGACTCTTGTTCCTAAGAAAATATATTTAAATTAGTTCAATCACAGCTTTTAAATTTCTCAAGAACAGAAAATTGACAGGGACACACCTTTGAGAAAAACAAGCATGTGCCCTCCCCATCACTCTGTCCTCTTTGGGGTTAGAACAAAGGGAAGGGGGAAAGGGAAGGGGCATACCCAGTGCCTATTTTGTGCTGGATGTTAGATGCCATATATAACTTAATACTTCACTTAATACTCACACCAGGGAAGTGGATATGGCTCAAGCAATTGGGCTCCTGTCTACCATATAGGAGGTCCAAGTTTCGATACCCAGGGCCTTCTAGTGAAGGCAAGCTGGCCCATATGGCAAGCTGGCCCATGTAGAGTGCCGCTCCATGCAGGAGTGCTAGCCAACATGGAAAGCTGATGCAGCAAGATGATGCAACAAAGAAAGACACAGAGGAGAGACAATAAGAGACATAGCAGATCAGGGAGCTGAGGTGGCACAAGAGAATGACGGCCTCTCTCTCACTCTGGAAGGTCCCAGAATTGGTCCCTGGAGCCACCTAATGAGAATACAAGCAGACGCAGAAGAACACACAGTGAATGGACACAGAGAGCAGACAATGGAGGGGTGGGGGGAATAAATAAATCAATCTAAAAAAATAAAAAAACACACACCAAGCTCATGAGCCCCAATTAAAAGATGAGCTATCTGAGACTCAAAAGTTAAAATAACTTGCCCAAGTTTATTCCATTTGAAAGTAGTCAAGTGACTATTTGGCCAGGAAAAAAAGTCAATAAAGACAATCATGTGAACTTTTGAAGTTGTTGTTGCAGTATCATTCAAACAAAGTGATGTTGTCAACATAATTATATAAGACATCTTCTGAGAAAGCCTCCCCAGAGACTTAGCTAATAAAAGAATAAATCCCACTTGCTTAGAACTTTGGAGGATAGTAGAGACTGGTAAAGAACTCTAAACACTGAATCAAAGAAACAGAAAACTATTAGGTAGGAAAATTCTGTCCCAGAGTTGCTGGTGGGTTCCCATTTCCTCCCCACCACTTGGTCCTGCAGCTTGGGAGTCCCACAGAGGCAAGGTGGCCTGTGCCCTCCCATTGCAAACAGAGACTGCAGAGTGGCTCACAGCAGCAAGTTAGAACTCCATGCATATCCAGGTGCAGGAGAGACCTAAGTCCACAGAGACCCAGAAAGGAACATAAGCCACTGAGGAGTGCTACATACAACACAGCCCCTGGCGGGGTGTGGGGGAAGGGGGGTAATCTGCGATAGAAATGCAGGCAAGAACTCCTGTGCCCTCACTCAACCCAGTTTCAGTTGGACTTTACTGAAATAATACACCTGTGGTAGTTTGACTCCCAAAAGAAGAAAGATTGTGTTCGTAAACAAATCAATTCTTCTGGGTGTGATAGCCTTTGATTATATTGGATTCAGTTGAGAGGAACTTGATTAAATATCTTGTTAAGATTAGGGCTTTAATTTGATCATATCAGTAAGGCATGTTCAGTCCCCGCCCCTTGGTGGGCTGATATAAATGGACACTCACTCAAGAAACACATAGATGGGAAGCGGGCTTGGCCCAATGGTTAGGGCATCCGTCTACCACATGGGAGGTCCGCGGTTCAAACCCTGGCCTCCTTGACCCGTGTGGAGCTGGCCCACGTGCAGTGCTGATGTGGTCAAGGAGTGCCCTGCCTTGCAGAGGTGTTCCCACATAAGGAAGCCCTATGCGCAGGGAGTGCGCCCCGTAAGGAGAGCCGCCCAGCGCGAAAGAGAGTGCAGCCTGCCCAGGAATGGCACTGCACACACGGAGAGTTGATGCAGCAAGATGATGCAACAAAAAGAAACAGATTCCCATGCCGCTGACAACAGAAGTGGACAAAAAAAAAAAAAGAACACACAGCAAATGGACACAGAGAACAGACAAGGGGGAGAGAAATCTTTAAAAAAAAAAAAGACACATATAGGGAAGCAGATTTGGCTCAATGGATAGAGCATCCACCTACCACATGGGAGGTCTAGGATTCAAACCCAGGGCCTCCTGACCCGTGTGGAGCTGACCCATGCGCAGTGCTGATGCACACAAGGAGTTCCACTCCACGCGGCGTGTCCTCCCCCTAGAGGAGCCCCATGTGGAAGAAGTGTGCCCCATAAGGAGAGCCACCCAGCATGAAAAAAGTGCAGCCTACCCAGGAATGGCACCACACATATGGAGAGCTGATGCAGCAAGATGATGCAACAAAAAAGAGATACAGATTCCCAGTGCTGCTGACAAGAATGCAAGCCAACACAGAAGAACACACAGCAAAATGGACACAGAGAGCAGACAACTAGGGGGTGGGGCAGGGAAGGGGAGAGAAATAAATGAAAATAAATAAATAAATAAAATAAAAGAAGACACAAAGAAAGAGAGAAACCTTCAGAGATGCCTGAGGTGAGGACTAAGAAAGGAGACGACTCAAACATCTAAAGCCCCAGGAAGAGAGATGAACCATTTTCCTGATAGTTTACAGCTGAAGAGAACAGAGCAGCTGAGCAACTGAGAAGGTTGAGAAAGAAAGGAGAGACCAGGCAGAGATCAGCAAACATCTTGCTTCAACATGTGGCAAGTGACTTTGATGAGAAAGCAACCTAGATTTTGACTATGGCTTTGTAACTGTAAGCTTTTATCCCAAATAAATACCCTTTATAAAATCCAGCAGGGAAGCAGATGTGGCTCAAGCAATAGAGCTTCTGCCTACCATGTGGGAGGACCTGGGTTTGATCCCTTGGGTCTCCTGGTGAAAAAGAAGAGAAAGCATGCCCGCATGGCAAGCCAGTGCCTGCGCAAGAGTCTAGGTGATAAGCCAGTGCTTGCACAAGTGCCCATGTGGTAAGCCAGTGCCCCGCACAAGTGAGTCACATGGCAAGATGATGATGCATCAAAAGAGAAACAAGAGGAGAGTCAAGGTGAAGTGCAGCAGAAACCAGGAACTGAGGTGGCGCAATTGACAGGGAACCTCTCTCCATATCAGAGGCCTCCAGGATCGAATAACGGTGAACCCTAGAGGGGAGAAAATGAGAAGAGAAGACAACACAAACAGCAAAAACAGCAGGGCAGGAGGAGAGGAAGGGGGGGAAATAAATAAATATATCTTTTTTTTTAAAAAGCCAACAGATTTCTGCTACTTTGCATCAGCTCCCCTTTGGCTGAATATTATACCGCCTTTCTGGACCAACCCCAGCTGGCTCCCCAGGGCATGATACCTGTGGTAGTTTGAGATTATTAATGAACCCCAAAAAAGAGAAGGATTATGTTTGCAAACTGGTCTGTTCCTCTGAGTATGATACCCTTTGTATTCAATTCAAAGGTGTTAAGTTTACTTGATTAAATCAATTTAGGCCTTTTGATTTGACCACATCAGTACGTCATGACTCGAGGTTGAGTCTCCACCCGCCTAGTGGACTGAAAATCAGACACTCACTGAAGAAGACACAGGAAAAGTGAGAGCTCCATAGACACAGCAAAAGAGAGAACTTTGATCCTGCAGCCCCAGAAAGAGAGATAAGCCATTCACCTGATAGTTTGCAGCTGACGAAGCCAAAAAAGAAATAACCCTATGCCAGCCTGTAGCTGAGAGAGAGAGGAAGGCTGAACCCTCACATAGATCAGCAGCCATCTTGTTTCAATACATGACAAGATTTTGATGAGAAAGCAACCTTCAGTTGGACTCTTTTGGGCCTTGAAATTGTAAGCTTTTACCCCAAATAAATATTCTTTATAAAAGCCAACAGATGTCTGGTACTTTGCATCAGCACCCTTTTGGCTAATACAATAATCTAATGGGGAAGAAACCAAAGGCAGAAAAGCCTCAAAGGACAAAAAAAAAGGGGGGGAGGGGGGGTTGTTAAACTGAACTGCTATAAGATAGGAAGGGTCACAGAACTAAAAAAATATATAAAGACAATGGGGCACTGGGTGAGAAAGATAATTTAAGCATATCATGGGCACTGGGGGGAAAATGTCTATACAAAAACAAACTGAAGAGATCAAGATTCCTGGAGAAGTAGTAATGGAAAGGAAGGTCTCTCCTAGAGGTGAAACAACTGCACACAAAAAATGCAATTTTTAAAATTGGAACAAAAATCAGGTGAAGAAGAGCTGAGAATATCTGAACAGTTAAACATGGAATATTCTAAAGGTCTAGAACAAGTTAGACCAAACATCAAAGAAGAGCCTTAATAAAAAGCTAAACAACAATAAAAACCTTCAACAAGAGGGAGAAATGGACCTTCAGTGTTAACTCATCAAGGTAGTCAGATGCATAGATGTCAGCAAAAAACTACAGTCCATGCTAAGAAACAGAAAGACATGGCTCAGTAAAGAGAACAAATTAAAACTTTAGAGAAAACTCAGAAGCTGGAACAACTAATCGAAGATGTTCAAACAGTCTCCTAAATCAATTCAAGGAAATGAAGGAAAACATGCATAGAGATAAAGGACATTAAGACAATGTGGGAAGTGGATGTGGCTCAAGTGATTGGCTCCTGTCTACCATATGGGAGGTCCAGGATTTGATTCCGGGACCTCCTGGTGAGGGCAAACTTGCCTGAGTGGAGAGCTGGCCCACATGGAGTGCTGGCCCACATGGCAAGATGGCCTGAGCAGAGTGCTGGCCCACGTAGGAGTGGTGACCCACACTGGAGTGTTGACCCACGCAGCAAGCTGGCCCAAGCAGCGAGCTGGCACAGCAAGATGATGCAACAAAAAGAGACACAGAGGAGAGACAATAAGAGATGCAGTGGACAAGGGAGCTGAGGTGGCAAAAGAGACTGAACACTTCTCTCCCACTCCAGAAGGTCCCAGGATTGGTTTCTGGTGCCACCTAAAGAGAAGACAAGCAGACACAGAAGAATGCACAGCGAATGGACACAGAGCAGACAATGGGGGATAGGGGAGAGAAATAAGTAAAAAAAAAAATTTTTTTTTTAAAAGACAATATGTTAGTATAAAGAAAAATTTGGGGGAAGCGGATGTGGTTTAAGCAATTGGGCTTCCATCTGCCATATAGGAGGTCCAGGGTTCAATGCCCAGGGCCTCCTGATGAAGGCAAGCTGGCCCATGTGGTGAGCTGGCCCACACGGAGTGCTGGCTCATGCAAAGTACTGGCCTGTGCAGAGTACTACCCCACACAAGAGTGCTGCCCTTTGCAGGAGTGCTGGCCCACGCAGCGAACTGGCACAGCAAGATGACACAACAAAAAGATAAATAAATAAATAAGGGAATAAATAAATAAGCAAATCTTTTTTAAAAAAGGACTTGGAAGCTTGAACAGAATAATAGTAGAATTTATGGGAATGAAAGAAATAACAGATGAGAGTAAAATAGGTTAGAGAGAAGTGGATGTGGCTCAAGGAATTGAGCTCCACCTACCACATGGGAGATCCCTGGGTTGGTTCCTGGTTCCTCCTAAAGAAGACAGCAAGCTGGTGCTACAGGCAGGTGTGACAAGCTGATGCAACAAGAGACACAAGAAGAAAAACATAATGAGACACAGCAAAGCAGGGAGTGGAGGTAGCTCAAGTGATTAAGCACATCACTCCTATATCGGAGTTCCCAGGTTCAGTTCCTGGTGCCTAAAGAAACAATGATGATAAACAGACACAGCAAGTGTAAACAACAAGGGGGTGGGGGGAAATAAAATAAATCTTTAAAAAAATAGATTAGAGACATACAACAACAGATTTGAACAGGCAGAAAAAAAAGGATCAGTGACTTAGAGGACCAGACCTCTGAAATTGAAAAGATAAAAGAACAGATAGAAAAAACAATGGAAAAATTGAACAGGAGCTCAGGGAATTAAATGATAGCATGAATCATGCCCGTATATGTGTCATGGGTGTTCCAGAAGATGAGAAGAGAAAGAATATTTGAGGAAATAATGACCCCAAATTTCCCAACTCTTATGAAAGACATAAATATACATATCCAATAAGTGCAATGTACTCCAAACAGAACAAGTCTTAATGGGCCTACTCTGGGACACTTACTAATCAGAATGTCAAATGCCAAAGATAAAGAGAGAATTCTAAAAGTGGCAAGAGAAAAGTGATTTGCTACCTACAAGGGATCCTCAATAAGACTAAGTGCTGATTTCCCATTAGAAACCATGATGTGAGAAGACAGTGGCATGATATATTTAAGGTATTGAAAGAAAAATACTGCCAGCCAAAAATTCTTTATCTGGAAAAACTGTCCATCAAAAATGAGGGAGAGTTCAAAATACAGATAAATAGAAACTGAGGGAGTTCATCAACAAGAGACCTGGCCTACAATAATTACTAAAGGGAATTCTTCAAATTGAAAGGAAAAAACATGAGAGACTGGCTTGGAGTAGAATGAAGAAATGAAGATCATCAATAAGAGCAAATCATAGGGTAAATGCAAAGCCCAATAGAGGAAGTGGTTGTAGCTCAGGTGATTGAACCCCTGCTTCCCTTATATGAGGTCCCAGCTTCAATCCCCGGTACCTCCTAAAAACAAAACAAACAAAAGAAAAAACCAGCTCTTATTGGGGAGAGTATGTAGCTCAGTGGTTTGCGACGGTTTGCTCGGTCGGTAGAGGTGGGGTCTGGCTGCGGACGAGGGGCCGGTCCAGCTCTGGATGAGGGGTCGGTCCCGCTTGGGACGAGGGGTCGGTCCCACTTGGGATGAGGGGTCGGTCCGGCAGCAGACGAGGGATCGGTCTCACAAGGGGTTGCGCGGTTCGGCTGACGGGGTCGCCCGGTGAAGCAGGCGACGAACTGGGGACAAGGGAGGCCAGGCCCTTGTCGGGGGCTCTCAGGACTGGAGGGCGCACGGCAGAAGAACTACCGCGGAGACAAGGTAAACACGCAAGTCCACTTTACTGAGGGAGAGGCAACAGTTTTATAGGGGCTGGGGAAGGCTGATTGGTCGAAGCCACGCCCTGTTCTGATTGGTTGCCGGCGAAAGGTCAGTGGGCAGTACTGGACGGGGGAGGGGTGGTGGTTAGGGATTGGCTGTCGCTGTTGCTGGGGGAAGGGGCAGGGTTTAGGGATTGGTGGCTGCTGTTGCTGGGGTGGAGGGCAGACTTGAGTTTCCCGCCCACGCCTGGCTGTTGCTGCTGTCGGGGGAAGGGAAAAGGGCGGGCTGGATTTTTCCGCCCACACCTGGCTGTTGCTGTAGGGGGAGGGGAAAAGGGCAGACTGGATTTCTCCGCCCACGCCTGGCTGTTGCTGCTGTCAGGGGAGGGGAAAAGGGCAGACTGGAATTTTCTGCCCTGCGCCTGCGCAGGGAGAAGGAAGAAGAAGGGTGCCGCCCCACAAGGCATCCGGTGGCGCCATCTGGGAGGAGGGGCGGCCGCGGAAGCATGGCTGCCGAGAAGGGGAGACCCGAGGGCACTCTGCGCCCATGCCGAGCTTCCTTCAGGGGTGGCGGTGGGCCCGACCAACCACCCTATTATGGGGGCAGCGGAATTAGGCCTACCGCGGCCGCTCCCCTGCCAGGCCAGCAAACCACACTTCAGCCCGAGGGGTGACCGCAGTGGTTGAGTGTCTGCTTCCCATATACAAGGTTCTGGTTTCAATCCCCAGTACCTCCTAAAATATATATATATATATAAAAGGGACCAATCAGATACATCACAGTAGATCAGCTATACAGAAAAGGATACTGCAATAAAGGAAAGATAAAATAAAAAAAAAAGATATGACATATAAAAACCAAAGGACAAAATGGCTAAAGTAAGTACTGCCTTTACACTATTAACACAATGCCAATGGATTAAACTCTCAAATCAAAAGACACAGGTTGGGCAGCAGATGTGGCTCAAGTAGTTGAGTGCCCACTTCCCACATGGGAGGTCCCAGGTTTGGTTCCTGGTACCTGCTAAAGAAGACAGACAATGAGCTGACCACAAGCAGACATCGAGCAAAAAAAAAAAACCACACACACAAAAATGAGCAGACAACGTACAAAAACAACTAGCAGACAGTGAGCAAAAAACAACAACAAGCAGACTACTAGCAAAAAAATAACAAGGAAGACAATGAGCAACCACAAGCAGATAATGAGCAAAAACCAGCAGGGAGTAGATGTGGTTCAGGCAGTTGAGTGCCTGCCTCCCACATGGTAGGACCTGGGTTCAGTTCCAGGGCCTCTTAAAGAAAAAAAAAGATAGTGAGTAAAAACAATGAGTAAAGAGTGAATGCAAAATAATGAGCAAAAACAACAAGCAAAGAGACAAGGGAGACATTTGGGAGTGGTGGACAATTTTAAAAGAAACAGGTTGCATAATGGATAAAAAAGCATGATCCAACCAAATGTAGTTTACAAGAGCGTCACCTAGACCCAAAGATATAAATAAATTGCAAGTGAAAGGTTGGAAAAAGATACTCAATGCAAATAGTGACCAAAAAAAAAAAAAAAAGAGAGAGAGAGAGAGAGAGAGAGAGAGAGCTGGAGTAGCTATACTAATATCTAACAAAATAGACTTTAAGTCAAAAGCTGTGCAAGAAACAAGGAAGGACACTATATATTAATCAAAGGTGCAACCCACCAAAAAGAAATAACAATCATAAATATTTATGCACCTAACAAGTGTACCCCAAAATACACGAGGCAAACATTGGCAAAACAGAAGGGAGACACATACACCTCTACAATAATAGTTGGAGACTTCAATACACCACTTTCATCAATAGAGAGCATCTAGAAGGAACAGAGAACTTGAATAATATGATAAATGAACTAGGCCTAATAGATATATGCAGAACATTGCACCCCCAAACAGCAGGATATACATTCTTCTCAAGTGCCCATGTGTCATTCTCCAGGATAGATTACATGTCAAGTCACAAAACAAGTCTCGATAAATTTAGAAAATTTGAAATCATATAAAATATCTTCTCAGACCATAATGAAATGAAGCTGGAAATCAATAACAGGCAGAGAACTGGAAAATGCACAAATATGTAGAAATTAAATAGCATCTCTTAAATAGTCAGTAGATCAAAGAAGAAATTGCAAGGGAAATCAGACGATATCTTGAGATGAATGAAAACAAGACACAACATATCAAAACTTATGGGAATGCAGCAAGGGCTGTGCTGAGAGGGAAATTTATACCCCTAATTACTTCCATTAAAAAAGATGAAAGAGCTAAAACCAAAGACCTAATGGCGCACATGGAGAAACTAGAAAAAGAACAGAAAACTAATCCTAAAACAAAGCAGAAAGAAAGAAAATTATTAGCACAGAAATAAATGACATTGAGAATATAAACAGAGAGAATTAACAAAACCAAAAGCTGAATCTTTAAAAAGGTCAATAAAATTATAAACCCTTAGCTAGACTGACAAAGGAAAAAATAGAGAAGATACAAATAAAATTAAAAATGGGGGGTGGACACATTACTACTGGCCCCACAGAAATAAAAAGGATCAAAAGTGGATACTCTGGACAATTATATGCCAACAAATTAGACAACCTAGATGAAAGGGACAAATTCCTAGAAACACATGAATAACCTACACCAACTCTAGAAGAAATAGAAGACTTGAACAGACCTATTACAAGTAAAGAGATTGAATCAGTCATCAAGAACCTCTCAACAAAGGAAAGCCTAGGACCTGGTGGATTCACAGGTGAATCCTACCAATCATTCCAAGAAGAATTATACCAATCCTGCTTAAATACTTCCGAAACATTGAAGGGGGGGAACTCTACCTAACTCATTCTATGAGGCCAACATCACCCTAATACCAAAGCCAGATAAACCAAGAAAAGAAAATTACAGACCAATTTCTCTTATAAGTATAGGTGCAAAAATCCTCAACAATATACTTGCAAATCTAATCCTCAGCACATCAAAAGAACTATACACCAAGATCAAGTGGGTATTATTCCAGGTATGCAAGGGTGGTAAAACATAACAAAATCAATTAATATAATACGCCACATCAAAAAAATGAAGGTGGGAAAAAACACAAAAAAATGAAGGGGGGAAAACACATGATCATTTCCAAAGACTTAGAAAATGCATTTGAAAAAATTCAGCAATCTGTCTTGATAAAAACACATAGAAGAAGAGCAATAGAAGGAAACTTCCTCAACTTGATAAAGGACATATATGAAAAACCCATAGCTAACATCATACTCAGTGATGAAGGACTGAAAGTTTTCCCTCTAAGATCTAAAACAACACAAGGAGGTCCACTGTCACCACTGGTGTTCAGTATAGTGCTAAAGGTACTAGCCAGAACAATTAGGCAAGAAAAAGAAATAAAATGCATCCAAATTGGAAAGAAAGAAGTAAAACTCTCACTATTGGCTGATAATCCTATATATATATATATATAAAGTCCTGAAAATTTAATAACAAAGCTATTAGAGCTAATAGAAAAATTCAGCAAAGTGCTAGGATACAAGATCAACATGCAAAAATTAGTATGTTCTAAACACTATTAATAAGCACGCTGAGAAGGAAATCAAGAAAAAAATTCCATTTACAATAGCAACTAAACGAATAAAATATCCGGGAATAAATTTAACCAAGGATGTAAAGAATTTGTATGCAAAAACTGCAAAAGCGTTGCAAAAAAAGAAATCAAGGAAGACCCAAATAAATGGAAGGACATTCTGTGTTCATGGATTGGAATACTAAATATTGTTAAGATGTCAGTTCTACCCAAAATGATTTACAGATTCAACACAATCCCAATCAAAATTCCAACAGTTAGAAGATAACTGTTGGGAAACGGACTTTGGCCCAGTGGTTAGGGCGCCCGTCTACCATATGGGAGGTCCGCGGTTCAAACCCTGGGCCTCCTCGACCCGTGTGGAGCTGGCCATGCGCAGTGCTGATGCGCGCAAGGAGTGCCGTGCCACTCAAGGGTGTCCCCCACGTGGGGGAGCCCCCACGCGCAAGGAGTGCGCCCGTGAGGAGAGCCGCCCAGCGTGAAAAGAAAGTGCAGCCTGCCCAGGAATGGCGCCGCCCACACTTCCTGTGCCGCTGACGACAACAGAAGCGGACAAAGAAACAAAAGCAGACAAAGAAACAAGACGCAACAAATAGACACCAAGAACAGACAACCAGGGGAGGGGGGGAAATTAAATAAATAAATAAATCTTAAAAAAAAAAAAAAAAAAGAAGATAACTGTTGACCCCTGTTGTAAATGACAGGGTTGGGTTAATAGTAAAAGTGTAAGAACGTTCTTTCATTAATTGAAACAAATGTATGACACTAATACAAGGTGTTACTAATAAAGATTGTATAAGGAGAAAATATACTTAATGTAAACTATGGACTACCGTTAATAGAGATATTTTAATATTCTTTCAGAAATTGTAACAAAGATACCACACAAATGCAGTGTCAACAATAGGGTGTATACAGGAACATTGTATTTTTTACATGACTTTTCAGTAAACCTGCAACTTCTCTAATTAAAAAAATAATTTTTAAGAAAGCAAGCCATCTTTAAAAAGTAGACAACCAGAAAAACTTTTAAGTCATGTAGTCAGTTTTTACAAAAAGGAGATTGTAGAAAATTGGGAGGATTTTCCTGGATAGTAAAGGTCTTTAAATTCGTTAAGGGAATAACTTTATTATGAAGAATATATATGTCACTCTCTAATAATAAAATATTCATAAACTTTGAAATATGATGTATTTGAACAAAGGCAAAACTAAATTTTGCCGTTGTGCAGTGAGTAGATCTCACTTCTCACTTCTTTTCAGTTTCTGATGCCATCGCTTCTTTCTGCAGCAGGAAGATGCAGATGCACCTGCCGACTAGGGCATGCCCACTATTCACAGAGGAGAGCTTGGGAATGTTCCCATATATTAATGAGTTGAGAAGATCTTTATCCCATTGTTTTCCTACCCAAAACTTTTCTTAAAGCTTCCTTCACATCCTTATTTCTCAAAGAGTAGATCAGGGGGTTCAGCATTGGGATCACCACTGTGTAGATCACAGCAACCGTGCGGTCTTGAGTCAGGGCATAGCTGGACCTGGGGCGCAGGTACATAAAAAGTGTTGTGCCAAAGAAGAGGCAGACAGCAGTGAGGTGGGAGGCACAGGTGGAAAAAGCCTTGAACCTGCCCTGGGCTGAGTTCATCCTCAGGATGGTGATGAGGATGAAAAGGTAGGAGACCAGGATGGTGAGCGTACAGCTCAAAAGGTTGAAACCAGCAAAAATGAAGAGCAGAATTTCACACAGGGAGGTGTCCACACAAGACAGGGATAGGATGGGCGGTCCATCACAGAAGAAGTGAGTGACCACGTGAGCACCACAGAATTTCAGACTGAAGATGCAACTTGTGTGGATAAGAGAATTGAGAAATCCTGCACTGTAGGAGCCCACAATCAGAGCGGCACAGACCTCAGGAGACATGGTAAATGAGTAGAGCAGTGGGTTGCAAATAGCAGCATAGCGGTCATAGGCCATAGCAGCAATGAGATAGCACTCACTCGTGGCAAAGCCCGCATAGAAGAACATCTGAGCCATGCAGCCAAGGTAGGATATCACCTTCCTCTTGGCTAAGAAGTTCACCAGGGACTGGGGGACAACCGTGGAGGAGTAGCAGAAATCCAAGAAGGAGAGACTCTTCAGGAGGATGTACATGGGTGTGTGCAGGGCAGCACTCACATGGATCAGGAAGAACATGACCAGATTCCCCAGCAGAGTGAAGACATACATGCCCAGGAACACCACAAAGAGCAGGGTCTGGAGCTGAGGGTCACTGGTAAGGCCCAAGAACTCAAACTCCATCCCTCGGCTCAGGTTGGCCCCATCCATGTTTTCCAGTGTTATGGGGAGGTAGAAAGAGGGAACCACCAGAAATGAGTTTGAACACCGAGGGACTCTTATTTTAGTTCTACCCTATGCACAGTCTTCTGACGATCAGTCTCATTGAGGAAATTCGGCATTGCAGATGGAAGTCTGTCATAGAGAGGATCTTCTGTAGTTGATTGGTTGGTTAGTTGGTTAGCAAACACTACTCAAGGAGTGATGAAAAAATATTAAGGAAATATACACAATTTGGTCTCTCAGGGATCTTTGCAAATTCTAAGTAATGAAATATTTCCT
Source organism: Dasypus novemcinctus (assembly GCF_030445035.2). Taxonomy (NCBI): domain Eukaryota; kingdom Metazoa; phylum Chordata; class Mammalia; order Cingulata; family Dasypodidae; genus Dasypus; species Dasypus novemcinctus. The sequence goes on along the minus strand of NC_080675.1, from coordinate 95,697,641 downwards.
CACCAAATATCTATTGACAGTCTTCTGTATGTTTACCCTGTGTTGTCCCTGTCAGGAGTTTAAGAGTGCCTGATCTCAGGGAGAGTATATTCTAGAGAGAGTATATTTTGAATTTAAGCACACAGGCTCTGGTGTCAGACTGCCAAAGTTCAAAGGCAGAGCCTCACCACTGTCAAGCTGTATAACCTTGGGAGTGTTACTTGACTTCTCTGAGTTTTAGTTTTCTCATCTATAAAATAGGGTCATAGAATCTATTTGTAAGAATTGTTCTAAAAAGTTAGTGAGTTAATCCATGTAAAGCACTTTGGGCAAAACCTGACACATCAGGAAAGTTCAAAGATTGTTAGCTATGATTATTCTTATTGAGGTAAAAGACCTAACACATAGCTAAGCGTGCATAAGTAAAATGAAACAACAATAAAATTTAGCAGGCAACCTACCACCAAACAATATAGACAAAGGCGTGTGCTAAGCAAGAGTGACTGAATAGGTCTTCAGATGATCCTGAATGTTCCAGAGGATTTTAAGACAGTTCATTGGCTTATCTATAAAACTGCCCCTGTGAACTCGGCACTAGTTAGGCAGGGCTGTGGGATCTAAAGATGAAGTTTGGGGATGTGGCCAGATGGGGATTGTGTGGGATTGTAAAGAGCAAACTGAGCTCTTGAAGTCAGGAGTATTAGCCAAGGGAAAAGTGCCATCATCATTCATGAAGGCACCAGTTATTTCCAGTCCAGAATCATCCTGGACGCCAGTGCTATTGGGGCCAGCAGGGAAGGAACAGGCCCTCTCCAAGACTGAGGCTTTCCAAAAATGCCTTTTTTTATTCAGGTGGCAGATGAGGCCTTGGATGTATCAGGTAAAACATCACACTTCCCACTGTTCCATTGCTTGCTCTGCCACCATATTTCTGAATTACTCTAGGTTCTGGAGTTAGTTAAGCACCTTGTACTCTTCGGTGAGGCCCCTCAGTTGTGAAGACTTTGAAGCTAGCAAAAGTGTTTGGAGTGCGACAGAAAAGGACAAAAGTGAGTCATCTCCTCCTGCCTTGAGGAGAGTAAATGAATAACAGTTGTAAAATAAATTGGCAGGATTCAGGAAAGGAAGGAGCTGTTTCAAGCAGGCAAAAGGTTCTAGTTTATCCCAGTGGCAGAGTCTCCAGAATCAGCATACTACCAAATATACAGTAAACTAAAACTAGTTATCAAGTAAGTAAAGAATACCTTATGGCTATTGACAGAACACTGTGAATGGTGACAGGAAAAAAGCTTAGTAATGCCCATATAAAATGCCCTAATAAAACTGTGACACCTCTAATATAAAAGTGCAAATTTGAACATGGAACACTGGTAACTGCTTTTAGAGCATATGGAACACAGTTCTGTGATTTATTTCTTGTCACTGAGATAAAACACTCAACCCAATCTTAAACCTTCAGTTGCTAGTTTATAATAAGTCCCATTACTACAGGAATGTGGACCACCCTACATTTAGGTTGCAAATGTCCTTGGCCTCACTGGTGTCAAAAGTCAACTCCACTCCAAGGCAAATTGCAAGGACATTAGAGAATCAACTGTAGCATATCCCAGATAGCAATCACTTACAGGAACTTCAAGGATATTGAATGGAGTAGAATTTCTTGAGCTCCTTCTTCAAATCATCTCCCTTAAGAGACTTTCAGTTTTAGTAGTGGGTCTACAAGTACCTCTCTGATTAAAAACATGGGTGAAAGCAGACGAAAATAGGAATGTGGCCAATGCTCAGGATAGTGCACCTCCACTGGGGTAGGCAGATGAGGTGGGATAGGGTCAGGTGGTGGGAGGTACAATGATAGCTGGTCAAAGCCTCCAGATTTACTACTTGCTTTAAATCCACTCTCTCTCTTCGCCCACGTCTTCTCTCTTCTCTCTTCTCCAAGTACACTAAATTCAAAATTCTTCAAGGTATAGAATTTAGTCAAGGAAGGAATTGTGGAGAAATTGCCATAAAAGACATCTCTGGTAGCTTTTCAATAGGTGTTGCAATAATCACTATTTCTGTTAGCTGCAGTGTACAAGTGAATTAGAAGTGGAAAGGAAGCTTAAGGGTAGTTTATCAGATGCAAATGACTAGGGATTGGGTGCCTAAGACTGGAAGCAGGTGCTTAAGGCCTGCAGATAAGAGATGTTGGGCAAGCAACTTTATTTCTACCTGACTCCCTCCTTGAGATAACAGTGAAAACACCTGCAGAAGGCAGGCAGCCAGTGAGTTTCTTTGAGCAACAATGATCCCAAACAATGGTTCTAAACCATTAAGGTGTCCAGGGTTCACTAAAGAAGCTATTTTTCATGTGTATTCCAGGTTCCAACACCAGAAATCTTGTTCCAATAGGTCTATAGATGGGCCCCAAAAGCCAGTGATTCTGAATCAGGTGGTCTCTGAAAAACAGTAAGTTATTGGGTATCTGCAGCAGCAATCAGATCTTCTTCCTGAGGTACATATAAATATCCTCTCCTAACTTTCTAGAATTCTCTATATCCTGGGAAATCAGCCTGTGGGTGGGATGCTTGTCCTGGATGCCTCTTGCCTCCAGAAGGCATATAGTAGTTAATTTCTAGAAATCTGGGTACTACCTGATGATGACCTAACACCATGGAATTTCCTCCTTCAAAGTTGCTTGAGATATTCTTAAGCAAATTATTTAATTCCAGCGAAGCATTTGACAAGATGGCAGAGCTGTTGTTCTGAGAGTCAGAACACAAACCTTCAGCAGAAAAGCAGTAAAGACAAAAACAGACGCATTGTGTCTGTTGCCTGAGTCCAAGGATCAGAGCTTCCTACTGACTTTAACCTCTCACATGGTAAGAGGAGTAGAGCAGCCCCACTGTGTTGAACTTGCCACACCTCGTCCTTTGCTGGCAGGAGAATCCCCCCAGAGCTTTATTTCCTCCTGGGCAACCCAGCAGCATGGGCTCAGCTTGTCTCAAATCTGAGGAGGAGGGTGAGTTCATTGATGAACGTTTAAGAGACAGGTAAGGAAGTGAGAATAATTGGCCCCATATAGACCCATTAATGTGTTTGCAAAGTTACTAGCATCGCCAAGAGTCTCTATCCCTGAGGAATAACGTGGCTGAGAAACCGTTACTGAAAATAGATCCATATGAGTTCCCTGCCTGTATCCTGATCATTAGCTACAAAGGTGTGCTCTGCTTTAATCCTAAACCTAGTTCATATGATTGTTGTCAGAATTTCCTCTATACCGGAAAATAAAGTTGTAGTTTTTCTTTCTTTTATGCCAACATATATTCGTGAGTTAGAGTAAAGATGAGAAACTTCCTGCCCTTCCAGGCTGTAGTAAAATTAGAGGTGGGTTATTTAGTCCCCATATATTTGAGGATTTTCTAGGGATCTTTCTGTTATTGATTTCTAATTTAATAGCATGTAGTCAGAGAGCATACTTTGTATAACTTGGTGATTTTGAATTTATTGAGACTTGTGTTATGGCCCAAAATATGCTGTATTTTGGTAAATGTTCCATCTTCATTTGAAAAGAATGTGTGTTCCACCGTCGTGGGGTGAATTGTTCTATAAATGCTAATTAGGTCAAGTTGGTTACTACTGTTCATGTCTATTATATGCTTTATGATTTTCTGTGTTCTTGCATCAATTATTGAGAGAGGAGTATTGCAATCTCCAACTGTAATTGTGAGTTTATTTTTTCCTTGTCATTTTTCACTTTCTGTTTCATGTATTTTGAAGTTCTTTTATTAGGTGCATAAATGTTTAGGATTGATAAATTTACCCATTTTTAATTATAATATGGACTTCTTTATGATTCTAATATTTTTGCTCTTAAATATATCTTGTCTGATAATAATGTAGCCACTCAGTTTTCTCGTATTTTTTTAATTCTTTTTAATTTATTGAAGTATATCACTCATACATAAACATACATAAACAATAAGTGTATAGTAATAGTTGTGAACTTACAAAACAGACATATATAACATCATACTGAACTCTCGTGCCTCACCCTACCACCAATACCTTGCATTGTTGTTAAACATTTTTAACTAATGATTAAAGAGCATTGTCAAAATATTACTACTGGGAAGCGGATTTGGCTCAACAGATAGAGCATCCGGCTACCACATGGGAGGTCCAGGATTCAAAACCCAGTGCCTTCTGATCTGTGTGGTGAGCTGGCCCATGCACAGTGCTGGTGCACGCAGGGAGTGCCGTGCCACACAGGGGTGTTCCCCACATAGGGGAACCCTACCCGCAAGGAGTGCACCCCATAAGGAGAGCCGCCCCATGAAAAAAAAAAGCACAGCCTGCCCAGGAGTGGCGCTGCACACATGGAGAGCCAACGCAGCAAGATGATGCAACAAAAAAGAGACACAGATTCCTGGTGCTGCTGACAAGAATACAAGCAGACACAGAAGAACACACAGTGAATGGACAACAGAGAGCAGACAACTGGCAGGGCGGGGAGGAGGAGAGAAATAAATAAAAAATAAATCTAAAAAAAAAATTACTACTAACCAAAGTATTTTTTCCCCAACCTACCTTATTATTATTATTATTATCTTTATATCATATATGTGAACATACATAAACAATAAGTGTATAGTAAAAGTTGCGAATTTACAAAGCAAACATGTACAACATCATACAGGGGTCCCATACATCAACCCTCCACCAACACCTTGCATTGTTGTGAGACGTTTGTTACAAATTATGAAAGAATATTGTCAAAATCTTACTACTAATTATAGACCTTATAGTCAGGCCCCTGAGTGTCAACAGACTAGCAACTCCTACACTCTGGTTTATTGGACTTACCCCACTCAGCTAACATGGAGGTGAAGAAGGTCACCCACCACACCAGAGAGCCAAGAGTGCCTACAACTGAAAGCAGGAGAATTGCATCCAGTATCCATGTGAAATTTAAGACCTCTCTTGATATAGATGTGGAGTGGACACAACCATTCCAGGGTCCACAGGATGGAGGAATAGAGTATGGAATTGAGTGGACTTACTAATATTCTATTCATGCACTATTGTGATTAGTAATCAAAGAAAATGTGGCATTGATTTGGAGAAAGTGGCCATGGTAGCTGCTGAGGGTAGGGAATGGGAAGAAAAGATGTGATGTGGGGGCATTTTCAGGACTTGGAGCTGTCCTGGGTGGTACTGAAGGGACAGTTACCGGATATTGTATGTCCTCCCATGGCCCACTGGGTGGACTGGAGGAGAGTGTAAACTATAATGTGGACCATTGACCATGTGATGCAGCAGTACTCAGAGATGTATTCACCAAGCACAGTGAATGTCCCATGATGATGGAGGAGGTTGTTATTATGAGAGGACATTAAAAAAATAAAGACAAAAAAATAATTATAGATCTTACCTTATATTTGATGTATTTCTCCCCCAACCCACCCTATTATTATTTTTTAATGTATTTTTTATGACAGAAGTTGTACATTTATAAAACAATCATGCACATGTGCATAATTCCCAAACAACACCCCTTTATCAACACACCACCCCATGGAGAAACATTTGTCACAAATAATATAATATCATCTGATTGTTATCATGTCCATTGTGTGCATTTGGCAAACATTTTCCATACTGCCTGTAGCAGTTTGATATAGTTATGACTTCTAAAAATAAATACTGGATTAGGTTTGTAAACTGATCTGTACCTGGTCATGATTAAATTATTATTAGGGCTTTGATCGGGCCATGTCAGTAGAGTGTTGAGTGTCTGCCCCTTGGTGGGTGGGGACTCACAGATAAAAGGCATGGCAAAGGTCAGAGTTGGAGCTTTTTGATGCTGAAAGATTTTGATTTTGGAGTTTTGATTTGGAGCCCTAGGAAGTAATCACACAGAGGAAAGAGAAGCAAGCCTGGAGAAAACAAAGGACCTGAGCCCAGAGAGAAGCAAGACCTAGGAAGGGAGGAACCCAGGAAGCCTGAACCTTCACAGACGTTGGCAGTCATCTTGCTCCAACACGTGAAAATAGACTTTGGTGAGGGAAGTAACTTATGCTTTATGGCCTGGTATCTATAAGCTTTTACCCCAAATAAATACCCTTTATAAAAACTAAGCAATTTCTGGTATTTTGCATCCACACCCCTTTGGCTGACTAATACACTGCCCCATTATGTTGACAGTACATCTTTGTCATAGATGCAAGAATATTATATTATTACTGCTAAGCACTCCAGTTGTATCTTTCCCATGCTTTTCCACATTCCCATGACCCTGCTTTAGTGATGTAAATTTGCTCTAACTAACAAAGGACACACCTGCATCTGTACCATCAACCACAATTCTTTTTTTTTTTTTTAGGTTTTTTTTTTATTGACTTTGTAATAATATTACATTAAAAATATATATATATGAGGTCCCATTGAACCCTACCACCCCCACCCCTCAACCACAATTCTCATCCACCTCTTGGTTTACTGTGTTATTCAATTCCTAGATTATGCTCTAACATTGTCAGTTGGCATTTACATCCCTAGACTACCATTTTCGGCCACATCCCCATTTACAAACTAGCTGTTACTATTTGTTACTCCACTCTACACATTTCCACACTTTCACAGTAAAGCCAATTAAAACATCTACATACATTAAACATCAGTAGTCCATCTCAGTCTTCCTTTTATCTCCTTTAAGAATCCACCACCTACCATCAGGTCTTGAAGCTATTTTCCTACAATTTCTTCTGGAAGTTTTATGGTTCTTGCTTATATTTTTAGGTTTTTATCCATTTTCAGTTAATTTCTGGAAAAGGTGTGAGATAGGGGTCCTCTTTCTTTCTTTTGGCTGTGGGTATCAAGTTCTTTCCGCACCATTTGTTAAATGGACTTTTCTGTTCAAGCTATGTGGGTTTGACAGGCTAGTTAAAAATCGCTTGACCATACATGTGAGGGTCTGTTTCTGAACCATCAATTTAGTTCCATTGGTCTATGTGTCTGTCCTTATGCCAGTACAACACTGTTCCCAACACAATAGCTAGGCAATATAATTCAAGTCTAGAGAGGAGAATTCACTTTTCCTTTTTAAGATGCTTCTGGCTATTCGGGACCCTTACCCTTCCAAACAAATGTAATAATTGTGTTTTCAATTTTTTTTTAAATGCTGATGTTATTTGTACTGGGATTGCACTGAATCTGTTTATCAATTTGAGTAAAAATGACATCTTAATGATATTTAGTCTTCCAATCTGTGAGCATAGAATGTTCTTCCAGTTATTTAGGACTTTTTTTATTTCTTTTAACACTAGGTTGCAGTTTTCTGAATAAAAGTGCTTTACATTGTTGGTTAAGTTTATTCCCTACTATTTGATTTTCTGTCATATTTTATTTTCACCACTCTTTTGACACTTTTAGTTACCTTTATTGATATAATCTTCTTTTAGACTTTCTTCTAGGCCTCTCTCTCCTGTCTTTTCTCCACTCCCCCCACCGGCCCCAGATTTCAAGCGAGTTTAATATATGTGTCTCAAAAGCCAAGGGCAGGGAAAAGGTGAATAAAATAAAAATGGGATCTCAGAAAGAGGGCCCTTGGCACACACAAGGAGTGAGCAAGGGGAGGTGAATCAGAACCTGGAGCATGGAGGGGCTCATCTCATCGAATCCATAGTTCTCCTTGGGGAAGTCCTCTGTCATCACAGTTAACAGCCTGACAAAGGTGCCATATTTGGCCTGGCATTTCCCATTCACACTGTGACTCCTACATACATGACGGTGCCCTGGCAAGGACAGTACCCAGGTGTCAGCACCTCGCAGCGGCTGCCCCCAGTGATTGCACTGGCCTGGCCCCTCTCCTCACTGAGATGCTGGGAGACCTCTGCCTCCTGCTGTGCCCGCTCCTCTTCATTGTACTGGCCTAGCTTGCTGTGCTTCAGGAAGGAACGAACCTAGTCTTGTCTCTGGTCGTAGACTTCTTGTGAGATCTCGTATTTCCACCCTGGGTATGTCCTCATACTCGCCGAGGCAGGCACCACTGTGGTCGACGACATGGATGCAGCAGCCGTCATCCATAGGGTAGGAGCCCAAGAGTGTGTCCTCCTGATCCAGCTTGCTGTAGAACTTGTCATTGGGTCCATACAGCTCCAGTTCCATGCATGAAGCACCAGCTCCAGTTTATACTTGAACTCTGTGATGGTGAGGCTGTGACTGTACCACTTCCCCGAGCGGAAGCTGTTGAGGGAGTTGCTGATGAAAACAGTCACCATGGACACCAACAGCCCAGTCACCTCCGCCTCCACGCGTCCTCCCTGGCCGCAGCCCGGCTCTGCCACCTCTCCTGCTTTTCTTTTCAGGCTCTAGCACATCCTTAAGAATTTCCTGAAAATCTGGTCTCTTGGTTAGAAAGTCTCTCAGTTTCTGTTTATCTGTGAATATTCTAAACTCACGCTCATTTTTGAAAAACAATTTTGCTGGATATAAGTTTGTTGGCTGGAAGTTTTTCTCTTGTAGTATCTTAAATATATCAGACTGCTGTCTTCTTGCCTCCATGGTTTCTGGTGAGAAATCAGCAATTAATCTTATTGGATATCCCTTATATGTTTTGCATTGCTTTTCTCTTGCTTCTCTCAGAATTCTCTGTCTTTGGCATTTGACATTCTGATTAGTATGTGTCTCGGAGTTGATTTTTCAGATTTTTTTAGGATGGGAGTACATTGTGCTTCTTGAACATGGATATCTATGCCCTTCAATAGGGTTGGGAAATTTTCTACCATTATTTCTTCAAATATTCCTTCTGCCCCCTTTCCCCTCTCTTCTCCTTCTGGGACACCCATAATACATAAGTTTGCATATCTTTCACTGTCATTTAGTTCCCTGAGATCTTGTTCAACTTTTCCATTGTTTTCTTCATCTGTTCTTTTGTATGTTCACTTTCAGAGACCAGTTTTCAAGTTCACCAATCCTTTTTTCTGCCTCCTCAAATCTGCTATTATATGATTTCAATGTTTTTAAAATTTCATATATTGCACATTTCATTCCCATAAGATTTGCTATTTTTCTATGTATGCTTTCAAATTCTTCTTTGTGCTTATCCAATGTCTTCTTTTTTTTTAAAGATTTGTTTTTATTTATTTCTCTACCCTTCCCCCCCTCCGGTTGTCTGTTCTCTGTGTCCTCTCACTGTGTGTTCTTCTGTGTCCACTTGGATTCTTGTGAGTGGCACCAGGAATGTGTGTCTCTTTTTGTTGCATCATCTTGCTGCATCAGTTCTCTGTGTGTGGTGCCACTCCTGGGCAAGCTGGACTTTTTATCATGTGGGGCAGCTCTCCTTATAGGGCACGTTTCCTGTGCATGGGGCTCCCCTACACGGGGGACATCCCTACGTGGCATGGCACTCCTTGTGCGCATCAGCACTGAGCATGGGACAGCTCACCACATGGAGCAGGAGGTCCTGGGTTTGAACCCTGGACCTCCCATGTGGTAGGTGGATGTTCTATCTGTTGAGCCAAATCTTCTTCCCCAAATGTCTTCTTAATATCCTTAATCTCCTTAGTCATTGCATTGAATTTCTTAAGGAGATTTGTTTTAATATCTGTGATTAGTTGTGTCAACTCCTTTTTGTCATCTGGAGGCTTATTTTGTTCCTTTAACTGGGCCATATCTTCCTGTTTCTTGGTGTGGATTGTAATTTTTTGTTGGTGTCTTGGCATCTGGTTTACTAGAGTATTTATTCTGAGTGCAGGTTTTTTTTTTTTAGTTTAGGGCTTCCTGCCATTTCTCCCTTGCTGGTTGTGCAGTAGGAACCAAGGATGTAGTTGGTGCTATAAGCTGTGGAGTCTCAACTTACCCTCATTACCCCAGGGACTGATGAAACTTCTCCCAACTTTCTCCTTTGCCAGGGGTAGGGACAGAGTCACAGCTGTGTGGAATAATCCAAGTTGTGCAGACCTCAACTGTAGTTGCCCAGAGAGACTGATGAAGCTTCATGCCCCTTTCTCCCCTACCTGAGGCGGGGATGGAGCTGCAGGTATGGGCAGCAATCTATGCAGTGCGGGTCCAAGATGACTGCAGTTGTCCTGGTAGATTTTCGATTACTCAGTCTGTGACAGCCAAATGTACCTGCAGTTACCTGGACAGGCTGGTGCAGGGCCAGCCAGCCTCCTCCCTGCCAGAGGTGGGGCTGAAGGCTAGACTAGGGCTGCAGGTTGATCTGGGTGAAAGAAGCCACCTCCTGCCATCACTGTGATTTTGTCAGCCTGACTTCTGCTTATGCTGGAAGTTGAGTCAAAATGGTGGCTACCAGCCTCTTTCCAACCTGGACAGGTTCAAACTTTAGCTATTCCTAGGGTTATACTTTAGTCAGATGAGTTTACTAATCAGTAGCTGAAGTTGGTGACCAACCATGGCTTCCTCCTGAATTTTCTCTGCAGATGGGCAGTCTCCTCCTTCCATTCCTTCAAGGATGTTGCAGGATGCTCTTCTGGTCTCCTGGAACCCCAAAACAGGTGCTTCAGCTATCCCCAGATAGTTTTGAGAGTTTACTAACTGCCCTGCAGCAGGAGATGACTCTAGGAGCTCTTTACTCTGCCGCCATCTTGCTGGTTGTCTCAGTTTTCTTTTGATTACCCCTAGCATGGTATATCTTTTTGCATTCTTTTACTGTGAACTGTTTGAGTTTTTATATTTAAAGTGCATTTCTTGTGGTCAGCAAATTAATTTGTATTCTAACATATGTACAACTTAAAACTTGCCCTTGAAAGTACATTCACATACGAATTCAGTGGTGTTAATAACATTTGCAAGGTTATGCTTCTGTCACCACCATTCATCACCAAAATTTTCCATCACCTCAAACAGAAACTCTATACCAATTAAGCATTAACTTCCACTCCCTATCCCATTCAGGCCCCTAATAACCTGTATTCTTGTTTCTGACTCTGAAACTCTGTTTATTCTCTGCTTATTCTAATTATTTCATATTGGTGGGATCATATAAGATTTGTCCTTTTGTGCCTGGCTTATTGCACTCAACATGATGTCTTTTCAAGTTTCATCCAGGTTGTTGCATGTATCAGGACTTCATTCCTTTTTATGACTGAATAATACTCCAATATAGCATATTTTGTTTATCCATTCATCTATTGATAGATACTTCCATCACTTGACAACTGAGAGCATTTTCACCATGAACATCAGTGTAAACATGTCTGTTCAAGTCCCTGCTTTCGGTTCTTTTAGGTATATATCTAAAAGTGGGATTACCAAGTCAAATGGTAATTCCTTATTAATTTTCTGAGGAACTGCCAAAATATTTTCCATAGGAGCTGCACCACTTTCCATTCCCACCAACAAGGAATGAAGATTCCTATTTTTCCACATTGTCTCCAGCATCTTTTATATTCCGCTTTTTAAATAGTAGCCATTCTCTTGTATATGAAATGTGGTTTTGATTTAGATATTTTACAGTATACTATTTTGAGTTCTTTCTAATTTCCTCCTGTGTGTGTGTATACATACATGTATATGTGTGTGTAATTTCCTTGTGACTACCATGGAGCTAAATTTAATATCTTAGATCTATAATAATCACAGTTGATTTCATATCACTTTAAATTTAGTAGTGCCCACCAATACTAATACTATACTCTTCCATCCCCCACCTTTCCATTGTATTTGTTACAAACTATATCTTTATACATTGTATGCCCAAGACCATAAATGGATCATTACTTTTTATGCATTCATATTTTTGAACCTGTTAAAAGTAAAAAGTAGAGCTACATACTAAAAAATACAATGCAAACAGTATTGGAATTTATAATTATCCATATAGTTACCTTTACCTGAGGTCTTTATTTCTCTATGCCATGTCTTTCAACTATATCCTTTCCTTATGATCTGAAGGAATCCCTTTATAAACCTTTATTATGGTTTATAGGGAAGACCTAATGGTCATGAACTCCCTTAGCTCTTGTTTATCTGGGAATGTCTTAATCTCTCCCTCATTTTTTCCCAAAGGAAAAAAATGTTTCCCCTGCGGTCTGCTCTGTGTCCATTCACTGTGTGCTCTTCTGTGTCTGCTTGTATTCTCATTAGGTAACTCCAGGAGCCAATCCTCAGACATTCTGGAGTGGGAAAGAGGCACTCATTCTCTTACCTCCTTAGCTCCCCAATCTGCTGCATCTCCCATTGTCTCTCCTCTGTGTCTCCTCTTGCCATATCATCTTGCTATGCCAGCTCTCCATGCAGCCCAGTTCATTGCATGGGCTAGCCTGCCCTCACCAGGAGGCCCCAAGTATCAAATCAAACCTCCTGTATGGTAGATGGGAGCCCAATTGCCTGAACCACATCCACTTCCCTCTCTCTCATTTTTGAAAGACAGTCTCACCAAATATAAAAGTCTTAGTTGGCAATTGTTTTCTTTCAGCACTTTAAATATTTCATCCCCCCCCCTTTTTTTTAAAAAGATTTATTTATTTATTTATTTAATCCCCCCCCCCCCCCCCGGTTGTCTGTTCTCTGTGTCTATTTGCTGCGTCTTGTTTCTTTGTCTGCTTCTGTTGTCGTCAGCGGAACGGGAAGTGTGGGTGGCACCATTCCTGGGCAGGCTGCACTTTCCTTCGCGCTGGGTGGCTCTCCCTACGGGGCACACTCCTTGCACAAGGGGCTCCCCCACGCGGGGGGACACCCCTGCGTGGCAGGGCACTCCTTGCGCGCATAAGCACTGAGCATGGGCCAGCTCCACACAGGTCAAGGAGGCCCGGGGTTTGAACCACGGACCTCCCATGTGGTAGACGGATGCCCTAACCACTGGGCCAAGTCCGTTTCCCCCCCCTCTTTTCTTGCTTCCATAGTTTCTGATGATAAACCAACATTTTTTTCTTATTGGGGCTTACTTGCACATTACTTGTTGCTTTTCTCTTGAATCTTCAGAGCTCTCTATTTGTCTTTGCTATTTGACAGATTGACTACCGTATGTCTGGGTATGGTTTCTTTGAGTTTACCATGAGGGTCACTGGATTTCTTGAATGTTCATATTCATATCTTTCGTTAAATTTGGGGATTTTTACCATTATTTCTTTGAATTTTCCTCCTTCCCCTTTATCTCTTTCTTCTCCTTCTGGGACTCCCTCCCAAAATGCATATATTGATATGCTTGATGGTTTCCCATAGGCCTCTCTTAGTTTCTCTGTCCTTTTTATAAATTCTTTTTTATTTCTGCTCATTAGCTGGAATCATTTCAATGGTCTTGTCTTTGAGTTCACTGATTCTTTCTTTTGCCCACTCCAATATATCTGTTGAAACCCTCCTGGGAATTTGTAACTTCAGTTATTATGGTCTTCTACTCCACTAGTTCTGTATGGTTTCCTTTTAAAATTTTTATCTCTTTATTGAGATTCTCATATAACCAAGGATATCTCATGGTTTTCAGATATCCTTTAATTCTTTCCTCATATTTTCCTTTATCGCTTTGAGCATATTAAAGATAATTTTTTAAAGCCTTGTCAAGTGTGTCCAAAGCCTGGTACTTTTTCTTGATCATTTCTGAATTAATATCTTATTCCTCTGGATGGGCCATCATTTCTTGTTTGTTTGTCTTGTAATCTTTTGTTGCACACTGTTTACTTTAATATTTTAATGGGTTAACTCTGGAATTTAGTCCTTGGGCTGTGTGTTCCTTAAGTTTGTGTCCAGCTAGTGATATGACTGAAATATCCTTGAGTCCCAGGTGCTAATAAAAACAAACCAATGCAAAAGCAAAACAAAATAAAACAAAAAACACCCTTCACAGTGTTTTGAATGCATTAAGTTGGATTTGAAATTTGGGTCTGCGTAGAGGGCAGGAGGAACACTGGGAAACCAAGACCATAATACATGAAAAAAGGTAGTTTGTTACAAACAGGTCCCAGAGAGAGAAGTCCCAGAGAGAGGGGGTTGACAGGAAGTGCAGTTGACTCCAGTGGTCAACCAGCAAGTAGGGAGCAACAAGCAGAGTAAGAGGGATCCATGGGATTATGCCTTTATTTTGGGTGGAGGTTAGTAGACTTCCCACAGGGGTCAAGGATTGGTTGGTTTAAAGAAACCACACATGGAAAGGGAAAGCACTAGGAGTTTGAGGGCCATGGGAATGGTTAGCTTATCATCTGGGACCAGCATTGGGTTGTGGGTGAGGTACATGGGTAGTATGGGTGGTGGCCACAAATGTGGGTTTGGGCTCTGAAGAGTTTATGTCCCAGAGCTAGAAAGCTGTTTATTAACTAAGTCAAAGATCAGTGTTGAGGCAAGTGGTTTAGCCAAAGTAAGATGGATGGTGAGACAGCACATAAATAATTTCTATAGTTATAACACATGGTCTGTGCAAATTGCCTCTGTTTTGGCTGGTGATCTCCCTCAGAGTTTAGCCCTCCTATAAAGATGATCAGCGTGAGGCAAATGTGAAATGCAAAGTCCTCTCTGTCTAATCTGAGCCTAAGTCTTGTTCTGTGCATATACTTGGTCATGGCTGTAGGAATTCTTCATTTACTGGAATCTGAATACCCCCTCTATTCCCTGTAAAATAAAATTTCTTCCCCTCCTGAGTACCCTACTGTATACTTAATCCACTTATCCTTTGTCCCAAACTGCTTCGATTTAATTGGTTTGTTTTTTTTTTTTTACATGGTTTTGACTGTCTAAAAGATGCTTCTGCAGGAATATCAAGTTCTGGGAAGGCAAGCCAGAAACAAGTCCCTACCATTTTTAAAGCTGTGTTTTCTTACTTTGACTTCTTCCTTTTATTGCAACCCTCATATGGTTTTCCAGAGCTGTGAGGAAGATTTCTCTGCCAGTTTTGCAAACTGTTGAAGAGTTCTAGGGGGCCAGGGCAAGAATAGCACCCTGGAGCATTTTATGCCACCATTTTCATTGACCAGAGCCTCTCACTCATTTTTTAAAATTTTGTTTTGTTTTATTTTGTTTTTTGTTTTTCTCCCTCATTTTTGAAGGACAGTTTTTGACAGATGTAGAATTCTTATTTGTTTTTGTTTTCAGCACTTTAAATATATCATCCCACTATGCCTCTAAGACTCCTAATAGGAAGTGGGTACTTAATCTTACTGAGGCTCCCTTGTATATAAAGCATTGTTTCTCTGTTGTGGCTTTTAGAATTCTCTCTTTATCTTTGGCATTTGATAGTTTGATTATAATATGCTGTGGTATGGGTCTATTTGGGTTTATCCTATTTGGAGTTCATTGAGCATTTTAGATGTGTATTTTCATGTCTTTTGTTTATTTATTTATATATTCTCTCTGCCCTTTTCTCCTCATTTTATTCCCACAACACATATATCAGCACACTTGATGGTATCCCACAGATTCCCCAGGCTCTAGTCACTTTTCTTCTTTCTTTCTTCCTTCTGCTCCTCAGACTGGATGATTTCAGATGTCTTATTTTCAAGTTCACTGATTATTTCTTCTGCCAGCTCCAATCTGTTATTGAGCCCAACTAAGGAATTTTTAATTTTTATTACTGTGTTCTTCAACTCCCTTTTCTTTCCTTTACATATTTCCATCTTGTTATGATTCTTTTTGTGTTCATCTATAGTTTTCCTAATTTCCTTTAGTTCTTTGTCAATATATTCCTTTAACTTTTCTTTAAAGATTCATTTCTTTATTCCCTCCCCCTGCCCCATTGTCTGCTCTCTGTGTCCATTCACTATGTGTTCTTCTGTGTCTGCTTGTATTCTCATTAGGCAGCTCTGGGAACTGATCCTGGGACCTTCCAGAGTGGTAGAGGGGCGAACACTCTCTTGCGCCACCTTGGCTCCCTGTTCTTATACGTCTCTTATTGTCTCTCCTCTGTGTCTCTTGTTGCATTATCTTGCTGCACCAGCTCTCCATGTCAGCTGGCACTCCTGCGCATGGCAGCGCTCCTGCACGGCCCAGCTTGCCACACAGGCAGCTTGCCTTCACCAAGAGGCCCTGGGCATCAAACCCTGGACCTCCTATATGGTAAACTGGAGCCCAACTGCTTGAGCCACATCCATTTCCCCATTTGTTTAACTTTTTAAGCATATTTAAGAATATATTTTTAAAGTCTTTTTCTGTTATGTCTGATGTCTGATCTTCCTCATTGCTGGTTTCTAAAAATTTTCTCCTTTGCCTGAGCTATTACTTCCTGTTGTGTTTTTGTTGTTTTTTGTTTCTTAATCTTTTTTTCTTAAAGATTTATTTTATTTATTTCTCTCCCCTTCCTCCCCCGCCCCATTGTCTGCTGTCTGTGTCCATTCACTGTGTGTTCTTATCCGGCGGTACTGGGAAACTGCATCTCTTTTTTCTGTTCACCATCTTGCTGCATCAGTTCTCTGTGTGTGCGGCACCACTCCCGGGCATGCTGTACTTTTTTCACATGGGGCGGCTCTCCTGGTGGGGCACACTCTTTGCACATAAGGCACCCCTATGCAGGGGGCATCCCTGCATGGCACAGCACTCCTTGCATGCAGCAGCACTGCACATAGACCAGTTTACCACACAGGTCAGGAGGCCCTGAGGAGCAAACCCTGGACCCTCCATATGGTAGACGGATGCTCTATCAGTTGAGCCATGTCTGCTTTCCTTAATCTTTTTTCGAAACCTGGAAATTTTGGTATTTATGTATGTTAACACTGGAATGTAGATTCTGAGTTGTCTGCTCTTTAAGCTAGTATCCAGCTTGTGATATGAAGAGCTTTCCTGAGGAAAAGTGCTAACAAAAAAAAAAGAAGAAAAAGAAAATACCATTCCAATTATTGCAGATTGGACTGTGGAAGTGCTCTCCTTCAGGGTTTATCCATGCAGTGAATTCAGAGAATAGCTCCAGGCCAAATGTAGGCCTTTCTGATCCTTTCTACACATGTGTCTGGTTTTGGGCATGAACATGTGGCCCTGGGAATTCCCCCATTTACACAGATACAAATGTCCCATTCCCCTAGAGAACAGTTTCCTCATGGCCCCAGGCACTGTCCTGCATGTTCTACAGGCAGCTTTTTGACTGCTTCGCCACAGCATTCTGTAGGAGAGACTGGTAAGCCACCTTCTATACACAGGGCACATTCTGAGATGGTGAGTCCCTCAGACCACCACCAGAAAGATTGGGCCAGATATAGATGAACCCAGTATGTGCACAAATGTTATTCTACTCCTTCCAGAACAGGAATTAGGGATCTGTGCTGTGTGCACAGGCTTGACAGCACCAAGCTGGTAAGAAGTGGGAGAAGGGCCAGCCAGGGACTACTTTTACATAGGCTTTTCCTTGATTAGGTACTTGCCCTATTACTGCAGTCCTTTAATTAAAGCTTCTGTGGGAGAATGGAACCCTGAACTGTTTCACTCCACTATCTTCCCCTCAGCATATGTTTTAAAAGAAATTGATTGAAAAAATAAGAAGTGGGGGAGCAGAGGTGGCTCAAGTGATTAGGTGCCTCCCTCCCATATGGGAGGCCCTGGGTTTGGTTCCTGGTGCTTCCTAAAAAAAGGAAGACTATAAGAGGAAGATGAGCACACAACAAACAGACAACAAGTGCCAACAGTGAGTGGGTGGGGAGAAATAAATAAAATAAATCATAAAAGTAAATAAATAAGTGGAGGAGATGTGGCTTGAGTGGTTGAGCGCTTGCTTCCCACAGGGGAGGTCCCAGATTTGGTTCCTGGTGCCTCCTAAAGAAAACAACAAACAAGCAAATGGAAAAAAAACAACACAGGGGAGCTAATGTGGCTCGGTGCTGGCTTCCCACATTCAAGGAACTGGTTCAATCCCCAGACCCTGGTACCTGAAATAATAATAATAATAATAATAAACACAAAACAAGAAAAAATGAAACAGACAAAAAATAGCAAAAGAATAAAGAAGAAATAAAAGAAAGGAAATTTACAAACTGATTCTAAGATTTACATGTGAATGTAAATGACCCAGATTACTCAAAAATAATTTTAAAAAGAACAAAGTTGGTGGAATACACTACCCAATTTTTTTTAAAAAGATTTATTTATTTATTTATTTCTCTCCCCTTCCCCCCCGCCCCACCCCAGTTGTCTGTTCTCTGTATCTATTTGCTGCATCTTCTTTATCTGTCTCTGTTGTCAGTGGCAAGGGAATCTGTGTTTCTTTTTGTAGCATCATCTTGTTGTATCAGTTCTCCGTGTGTGCGGCACCATCCTGGGCAGACTGCACTTTCTTTCGTGCTGGGCGGCTCTCCACGTGGTGCACTCCTTGCGCGTGGGCTCCCCTATGCATGGGACACCCCTGCGTGTCAGGGCACTCCTTGCGCACATCAGCACTGCTCATGGGCCAGCTCCACACGGATCCAGGAGGCCCGGGGTTTGAACCTTTGACCTCCCATGTGGTAGACGGACGCCCTAACCACTGGGTCAAGTCCGCCGCCCTAAGGAACTTTTAAAATTATCAAACCAGTCATGGCTGGCCTTAAAAAGGTCAACACTATTATTACTCAGTTCCGGTTTATTTTTTCAAAAGATCAGCATGCAACACTTTTGCTTTTTCACATCATGTCTTCCAATACACTATCACCCATTAACTTCTTCTCATTTACCCAAACTAATAACAGCTTTTCAACTTTCCCGAGTGTTTGGGAACACTGCTTTGTTACTGCTTTAACTCCTTTCACAACATCAGCCTTTTTTATCACTTCTTGGACCTCCCATGTGGTAGGTGGACACTCTAACCATTGAGCCAAGCCCACTTCCCTATGTTTTTTTTTAAACTTAGCAAACTAGTGATAAGAGGGAATTTCCTTAATCTGATAAAGAGTAACTACAAACATCATACTTAATTGAAAACATTAAAAGCATTTCCCCTGTGATCAGGAATGAGACAAGAGTGTCATCTATCACTATTATTTTTTTAGAGGTTCAATGCTATCTTTAATTTGAGTAACTTTAATTACCTATGTAATATTTCCAATACTCCTCCAGTTCTTAGGAAAATGTCCAGTGGATGCAGTTCAGTTCCTCCTTAGCCAGGAGAAGGCTCTCCTTTCTGACCCCATCCTTACGCAAGTTGACCAAGTCCTTCATCCTCTCTTCCCTGCGGCCTGCAAGGGTATCCAACCATTGCACAGACACCCAATGTGATTAATCAAGTTCACACTCTGATGCTAAATCACAGCCATGCTACTTTCTGATATTGTGGTAGATGGTCTTTCTTCCCCTTCCCACCTTAAGAGTGCCACTTCTTTGCATCCATTTTGAGAAACTTTTTTTTTTTTAGGAGGTTCCAGGGATTGAAACTAGGACTTCGTACCTGCAAAGCAGGTACTCAACCACTGAGCCACACCCACTCCCCACCAACACATAATTTTTGGCAAACAAAAAGGTGCAGATTGCCATAAATAAGACTCACTCTCATTTCCAAGTTCTTCCAATACAGTTAGGACTGCAAGAATTGAGCATAGGACAGAAAAACTCACAGTACAAGGAAGCCCATAAATGGCATGTTGGTGGACTAGATGCTTTAGAGAAAGTTGTGTGGTTTGAGAAATCCTAGAAGGTCTCATGGAGGAAAGCGGTATGTAAACTGGATCTTTTTTTTTGGAATGTGCTGTACTTTTTATTATAGCAAAAAGGATACAAAAACAAGGAACCAAAAGAATTGCAGGTGAAGTCTGAGAAGCATACACACCAAGCTTCCACATCCTTTCCCCATGAGATGAAAACACATCACCCTCCCAGCACACCACTGTGTATTACTAATCAGGAAAGCTCATTTGAGCTTCAGGTATACAGATCCTCATACTAACTGCTTTATTTTATTCTCTAGCTTTAAATAATCTTCATCTTAGACTGAGCCTTGCAATATCTACAAAATTATACATTAAAACGCTGACAATTCAGATAAAAAGTTTAAGTAGCCACCTCAGATGAGAGCAGCAGTAATGGAATGAGTATTAATGTTGCCACAGGATAAAAGACCTTTGCTTAGAAGTCCCAGGTTGAAGTCCCTGAGCTTCCTTATTAGCAGGCCAAGTGAACTCTTGTATGGAATTTGTTCTCAGGGTGGTTTGGGAAACTTCTGCAAACTAAAACCCTGCACACACATACTGTTCTCATTAATTATTCAAGGCAATCGAGTTAAAAGTCCCAGAAAGATCTTTCAGAGTAAAGCTGGTGATGGAAATTCAGGCACTAGCAGCAAGTACGGAACCATTCTTTATACTCTAAACTTTGTTTATGTTTCTAGCCCTACCCCCTCCAAAATGCACCTAAATGAAACTAAAGCAGCTTGCTTTCCCCGCTAAGAAATCTTTTTCTTTCCTCTTTGCTCTTCGCATTCATCCAGCTGGGTTAAGCCCCAAAATTGTTAAGACATCCCGGGTACACGTTCGCAAAACTTTCCTATATATTGAAAATACCCCAAGTATTGTGATGATTCAACAGATCCCTTAACCTGGGTTGATATATTTAATAGCACTTACTGAGAAAGTCATAAAGACATATACAACAGCTATCAAAACAATCCCAATGGATTAATCAAGCTTGTTCTTTAATATAAAAAATAATCTCTACTGTAATCTTTAAATCTGAGTTCTACAATCTGGTAGCCCACAATTTCAGCCCTTTTTTTCTTTTTCTCCACAGTGTACTTCCCACACATAGCTACTGAAAATGATCAGTCCAAATGTACTCTAAGTGTAAAACATATGAAAAATTTAAAAGGCTTGTTACAAAGAACATAAAAACCCCTAATTTTCTAGATCAATTACATCATGAACACATTTGAATTAAATTATAAAGTCAGCTCCACCAATACTTGTCCTAATATGGCCCACCATCACATTCAGGAGGGCAGTACTGTTCCAGAGTGGGCCCTGAGCCTGATCGGCCTCCAAAGCCGGCTTGTCCACTGGTGGGTAAGCTCTGCAAGCACTCCCGAGGCAGAGTGGTAATATCTGTGGTAGTATCTGTTTTATTTTTTTATTCAAAAGTAAGTGATGTGTATTCCTCAATCCCAAGAATACTTCACTTAACTTTCACACACACACAAAAAAAACTAGTCAATGGGTATCAGATATCCGATGTTTTCAACTAAGTTGGACAGAAATGAGTAATCACATTTCCCCAACTTGTGACATTTACAGTAAAAGACTTCCAAAGATAATTTTAAAACTCATCATTTTTTGGTCGCTTAGTGCTAAAATGTTGCCATAACACCCAAATTTACTGAGATTAGAGGTGGGGTTGAAGACAACTGCTTTCAGAAATAAAGCCAGTACATTTCACTAGTTAAAAAGCATCTAACTAAGACATCTTCACTCACTAACATTTTGGAATGTGTACTAAGAATGTACCCCAATCACACCTTGACCTTCTAGCTTTCTTTATGAGGGGACATAAATCATTTTTAGAGCAGGCTCTATGGAAAAATATTATGAACTGGTCATTATATGACTTTTTCTTTGAGAGTGACAGGGGATAGGGATTCATTTTTAGAACAAAACCGTTTAAACAAAGCAACTGGTCTTCCCAACCCTGGCTCTCATTACGTTTCCACAGGAATGCACAGGTGTCCTGCAACCCACTGTGGCTGCTTCCACATTACCAGCCAATGGCTTAGGAACATATACCACAAAGACAAATCTCTCACTCCAAATACATCTGGCTCCAGCTGTCTGCTACCTGCTTGCTTCCTTATGGAACACTTACATACTTAACTATAAACATATATTTAGGGCTGTTAAAAAGTGTATGAATATATATTGTCAAGCCAAAAACAACTAACTCCTTCCAAGGGTAATAACTAAGACTCAAAATGCTTAATCAAACATGATCCAACCACCCAGAGCAGACATATCCTGCCCTGGTAAGCTGAGATGGTATCATATATCACAAAATTTCCTACGGGAACAGCATCACCCAATTATCAAAAAGACGCCACAAACGTCCTGCTATAAAGGGTCAAAACGATTGAGTAGAAGCACCAGAGTCCATGGAGGCATTTTATTTGCAAGTATGTTTTACATCCCTAGAAAAAGAATCCCAGGATTTTTCCTCCTGTGTGTTTTCGCCTTGCTTCCTCGTGGTCCATGATGCCAGCTGAGGTCGTCAATACAATGAAACCAAACTGACGGGATGGGAGCAAATTATTCTGCCATTTTTCTAGATCTTTGAGTTGCACATCAAATCTGGGACTAATCACCCCACACTTGTTTAACCTCCCTGTGAGGTTCACAACAATTTTTCCAGCTCTGTGATCATCAATGATTTCAAACTCGCCAATGTAACCATGCTTCATCATCACAGTTAGAAACCTGACGATGACTTTGGAGCACGGCCTGATAAGAACCTGGCGTTTGCCTCTCTTCTCAGCATTGTTGATGCTCTTAAGGGCATCAGCCAGGACGTTCATGCACACCATTGTGGCGGCACGGAAAGATGGCCAAAAGAGTGTAAACTGGATCTTGAAAGAAGGAGAGAGTTACTACTGATATTTTAAGCATATACAGCAACATCAATTTGATGTTCCCTCTTCTCCCTTTGCTGGTCTTAATCATATGTCCCAGTGACCTGTGGAAGAAATCTATCACTATTTTAATTCAACATTGAACTGAACCACTTTTATTCAATAGTGTACAATAAGGCAAGAAGAAAAAAATAAGAGGTATAAAGATGGGACAAGAAGATATAAAAATTATGCTACTCACAGAAAACGTGATTATATATGTAGAAAGGCAAAATAAATCTACAGAATTAATAAGCAAATTTAGCAAGGTACCTGGTTACAAAGTCAATACTGAAAAACAAAATTATTGGAAAAATAAAATGATTTATATCAGTATCAAAAATTATATCAAATGAATTCTGATAAAAGGTGTGTAAAACCTCTACACTGAAAGCTCCAAATAATGTTAACACAAAAAGACCTAAATAAATGGAGGATTATGCCATTACAATAGATGGGAAGACTCAAAATTGTAAAGATTCATTCCAAATTGATATGCAAATTCCATTCAACCCTGCTCAAAATCCAAGCTGTTTGGTTTTAGAAACTGCAAGCTGATTTTGAAATTATATGGCAGATAAAAATGACCATCTAAAAATCATCTCTCCAGCAAAAGGTTTGGAAAAGGGACATCCTAGTAGAACAGAAAACCTTTTGACAATTGTTAGGCTACTCCAGCCAAAACATTGGCAAAAATCTCTACCTTCATCTATCAGTGGAGTTGTGTGATGAGACTAGACTTCCACCCTACCATCAATAACGAAGAACTGCTCCTCCTTGCAGTGTCAGTGGAAGCTCACTGGGGAACCTGGACTTCCATCCCTACCTGGCGGTACTAAGGAAACTTCAATATCTCTCTAAACAATGTCTATAACTACTAGAGTTAAAACAAGGATATGAAAGAACTGGACAGCACTGTCAACCAACAGGTTCTAATTGAAATTTCTAGAGCAATCCACACAACAGCAGAATGCACATACTTTTCAGCATTCATGGAATATCAACAAAGACAGACCATATCCTGAGTCATAAAACAAACCTCAGCAACTTTTAAAGAATTAAAAATACAGAATATGTATTTTATGATTATAATGGAAACAAACTAGAATTCAATAACAAATTAATTAACAGGAAAACCTGCAAACACTTAAGGATTAGCAATATATTTAAATAATCCATGGGTTAAAAAGGAAGTCTCAAGGAAAATCAAAATTACATTGACTTGAATGAAATGAAAATATAAGATATCAAAATTTATAGGAGCCAGTTAAAATAGAAAAGAGAAATGTATAACAGTAAATGCTTACACTTCAAGAAACTAGTTATAGACACTTTAGAAAAATAAGAGCAAAATAGACTAAAGGAAGCAGAAAGAGGGGAATAATAAAGACAAGAGCAGAAATCAATGAAATTTAAAACAGAAAATCAATAAAGCAATCAATTAAACAAAAAGTGATTTTTTAAAAACAGATCAACAAAATTGACAAAACTTTAGCAAAACTAACAAAATAAAGAAGAGAGAAGACACAAGTTACCAATATCAAGAATGAAACAAGGAATATTACTACAAAGCCAACATACATTAAAAGGATAACATGGGAATACTTCAAGCAATTCCACATACATAAATTCAAGAATTTAGATACAGTGGTTCAATCTGAAAAAATCAAAATGACTAAAACTCACCTAATAAAAAATACATAGTAGATCATTAAAATCCTAGTTTATAAACTGAAAGATAAATCTCCAGGTCCAAATTGTTTTAATGGACAATGCTAGCAAATGTTTTAAAGAATTAACACCAATTCAACACATCTCTTAGAGAAAACAGAAGACAAAGGAACCCTTTCCAACTTGTTTTATGAGGCCATGTATTACCCTGAGACCAAAATCACACAAAGACAATATTTTTTAAAAACCGTCCATAAATGCAGATACAAAAAACCCTCAACAAAATATTAGCAATCAAAAGCCTTGCTCTAGGGAAATAGTCAATAAACAAATATATGTATACCCCAAATTAGTAATGAATATTATGAAAAACATGAAAAAATGTTATATTAAATTTAAAAAATAAGACAAAGAAGTGTATGAATGGGTATAATTATAGCTGCAAATAGCACACCAGTGTATTTTTTAAAAATTATAAAGTAAAATTAACTGGTTTTAGTGGAATAGCAGGACAAAAAATGGATGACTTTGTCTTTTTGCAATATTTTGGTTTTTATTTGGTCTGTTTAGTTTTATAATAAAAATGTTTTAAAATTAAAAAGATATATATTAGCAATCAGAATCCAGCCATATATAAAATTAATTCTATGCCATAACTATGTGAGGTTGATTCTAGGAAAACAAGGTTGGTCCAGTATTTGGGAAACAATATAATCCACCATATTATAAGCTAAAGAAGAAAAATCACATGATAATATCAATTGATGCACAAAATGCTTTTGAAAATCCAATATCCATTCATGATAAAAACTCTCAACAAGTTAAGTATAGGGAGGAATTACCTCAACCTGATAAAGGGCATTTAAAGAAAAACATGCAATTAACATGATACTTAATGGTAAAAGACTGAATAAGGGGGAAGGGATGTGGCACAAGCATTTGGGCACCCACCTACCACATGGGAGGCCCCTGTTCCGCTCTGGTGTTTCCTAAAGAGAAAATGAGGAGACACAGAGAGCACACAACAAATGGACAGAGAGAGCAGACAGTGAACACAAACAGTAGGGGGGATGGGAAGAAATAAATAAAAATTTTTAATTAAAAAAAAAAAAGACTGAGTGCTTTCCCCCTATATTGGAAATAAGGCAAGGATGTATGTTCTTACTGTAATTCATCATAGTACTGGAAGTCCTAGCCAGCAAAATAAAGCAAGAAAATGAAATGAAAGGCATACATATTTGAAAGAAATTAAACTATCCTTATCTGTAGATGACATGATTGTATAGGCAGAATTTCAAAATGAATCTCCAGTCAGGTGATTGGGTGCCTGTTTCCCATATATGAGGTCCCAGGATCCCAGTACCTCCTAAAAACAAACAAACAAAAAAACCAGCTCTCAATTGGAGAGCAGATGTAGCTCAGTGGTTGAGGGCCTGCTTCCCATATATGAGTCCTGGGTTCATTCCCCAGTCCTCCTAAAAACAAAACGAAACCAATATCACTTACAGTTGCTCAAAAATACTAAAATACTTAGGTATAAATCTGGCACAATTTGTAGAAGCTCTGTAAGCTCAAAACTACAAAACTTCGATTAAACAATCAAAGATCTAAATAAGTGGAGAGATAAGCCAAGTTCATGGATTGGAGGACTAAATATGGTAAAGATGTCAATTACTTCCAAACTGATCTATAGATTTAGCATATTTCCTATCAAAATCCAAGTAAGTTTTTTTTAGATAAAGATAAGCTTATTCCAAAGTTTATATAAAAAGCAAAGGAACTAGAAGAGTTAATTTTGAAAAATAAGAAGAAAGTGGTAGGAATCATTCTACCTGATTTAAAGATTTTCTGTGTAGTTAGAGTAATCAAAATGTGATATAGGCAGAAGGATAAATACATAGTCCAATGGAACAAAATAGAAAGCCCAAAATTAGACCCATGCAAGTATGCACAACTGATTTTTTTTTCTTGGTCATCAGAGATAAATTTGTTCCTTCCAAGCTTTTGTCTAAGCAAATTTCTAGGTTCAACTACAATTTTGCACCCTGACTTTTCCTTAGTTTATAAAAAAATCTTTTCCCATGTTACTAAAACATAAAACTTTGATATTATATGTTCTTTCCTGTTTATAATTCATCTTTTTAAAATTTTATTGTGGTAACATAATGTGATGGTTAGACTATTGTATCAATGCGGCAGGTAATTGTGCCCAGTTGTTTGGTCAAGCAAACACTGGGCTAACTGTATTACAAGGGCATTTATGGACTTTAGTCACCATTGACTTTACTGCAGTGGTAAATCATAGATAGCTGATTACAATTACATCAATCAGGGAGATTGCCATCAGCAATGAGTGACCCTTAACCCAATCAGTTGAATGCCTTAAAAGGGGAAGTGATTCCAGCATTGCGTGAGAATTTCCCAGCTAGTCGTCTGACAGCCAACGTCTTCTTGTTGATTCTGTTTCCCTAGAGAACCCTGACTAATACACATAGATATAACATAAAATTTCTCATTTTAACTATGCTCAAGTATACAATTCAGTGGTACTAATTACATTAACAGTGTTGTGTTAGCATCCCCACCATCTATTAATCTTATATTAGAGCAGGGTTCTTAAGGGGTCCATGAGCTTGAATTGAAATTCAAAAAAACATTAGTTTTATGGAGAAGTGTCGGTGTGGGTGTTATATATTTATTAAATAATACACAGTATAGTGTGGACTTAGTAAGGGGTCCATGGTTTTCACCTGACTGGCAAAGGGATTTGTGGAACAAAAAAAGATTAAGAACCCCTGCATTAGTGTGTTACCTTTGCAGCACAATGAAATCATATTATAATTATATGGGGAAGCAGACTTGGGCCAGTGGTTAGGGCGTCCGTCTACCATATGGGAGGTCCGAGGTTCAAACCCCGGGCCTCCTTGACCCGTGTGGAGTTGGCCCATGCGCAGTGCTGATGCACGCGAGGAGTGCCGTGCCATGCAGGGGTGTCCCCCATGTAGGGGAGCCCCACGCGCAAGGAGTGCGCCCTGTAAGGAGAGCCGCCCAGTGTGAAAGAAAGTGCAGCCTGCCCAGGAATGGTGCCGCCCACACGGACAGCAGACACAACAAGATGATGCAATAAAAAGAAACACAGATTCCTGTGCCACTGACAACAACAGAAGCGGACAAAGAAGAAGATGCAGCAAATAGACACAGAGAACAGACAACCAGGGCAGGGAGGTGGGGAGGAAAGGGGAGAGAAATAAATAAATAAATAAATAAATATATATATATATATATATATTATAATTATACTATTAATTCTAGCTCTTACTTTACATTAGGGTATGCTCTTTGTGTTGTAAAGGTATATGGGTTTTTTTCCCCTGATAATTTATAAAAAACCTAAAATTTCCCATTTTATCCACTTTCAAATATACAATTAAGTGGTATTAATTACATTCACAAAGTTGTGCCTCTGTCACCAAACCCCATTGTCAAACCTTTTCTTTCACCCCAGAAACCCTGTACCAATGTGTTTACTCACTGTTCCCCACTGCCATCTATCCCCTTGTAAACTGTATCCTGACTTTACGAATTTGCATATTCTGCTTATTTCATATAAGTGAGATCATAAAATATTTGTCCATTTGAGTGTGATTTATTTCAGTCAAACTTTCAAGGTTCACCCATCTTGTAGCACGTAGCAGACCTTCCTTTTTACAGCCAAGTAATACTCCATTGTATATACATAGCACATTTTCTTTATCCATTCATCTCTTTTTTTTTTTTTTAAGATTTTATTTTTATTTAATTTCTCCCCTTCCCCTCCTCCCACCCTGCTATTTTTGCTTTCTGTTTTGTCTTCTTTTCTCATTTTCTCTCCTCTAGGATTCACTGGTTTTGATCCTGGACACCTCTGATTGGGAGAGAGGTTCACTGTCAATTGTGCCACCTCAGTTCCCGGTTTCTGCAGTGCTTCACCTTGACCCTCCCCCTATCTCTCTTCTGATGGGTCATCATCTTACTGCTAGACTCACTTGCGCAGGGCACTGGCTCACCACATGGGCACTTGCTTGGGCACTGGCTTGCCATGTGAGTGCGCTTTCTCTTCTTCTTTTTCACCAGGAGGCCCCAGGGATCAAACCCAGGTCCTCCCATATGGTAGGCAGAAGCTCTATTAGTTGGGCCACATCCACTTTCCTATCCATTCATCTCTCTCTTTTTTCTTTAAGATTTATTTATTTATTTAATTCCCCCCCTCCCCTGGTTGTCTGTTCTCTGTGTCTATTTGCTGCGTCTTGTTTCTTTGTCCGCTTCTGTTGTCGTCAGTGGCACGGGAAGTGTGGGCGGCGCCAATCCTGGGCAGGCTGAACTTTCTTTTGCGCTGGGCAGCTCTCCTTACCGGGCACACTCCTTGTGCGTGGGGCTCCCCTATGCGTGGGACACCCCTGCGTGGCAGGGCACTCCTTGTGCGCATCAGCACTGCGCATGGGCCAGCTCCACACAGGTCAAGGAGGCCCGGGGTTTGAACCACGGACTTCCCATGTGGTAGACGGAAGCCCTAACCACTGGGCCAAGTCCGTTTCCCTCCATTCATCTCTTGATGGACACCTGGGTTGCTTCCACCTTTTGGCAATTGTGAATAATGTTGCTATGAACATCGCTGTTCAAAGATCTGTCCGAGTTTCAGCTTTCAATTCTTTTGGGTATATAATTAAAATTGCTGAGTCATATTCCATACTTAACTCTGTGAGGAACTGCCAAAATGTTTTCCACATCAGCTGTATGATTTTACATTCCCACCGACAATGCATTAGTGTTCAATTTCTCTGCATCATCTCTGTGGCAATTTGATATTATTTATGAGTTCCGAAAAGGAGATACTATGTAGACTAGTCTGTTTCTCTGGGTGTGATACCCTTTGATTGTATTAGATTCAACTGAGATGTATGATTATGTTAAGATTAGGGCTTTGATTCAACCATGTCATTGGAACGTGACTCAGCATGGAGTCCCAGCTACCTTGGACTGATAAAACAGACTCTTACATGGAAGTAGTCACAGAAGCAGATAACGCAGGAAGAGAGATTGCTCCATAGACACAGTCCTGGGAAGAGAGATGAGCCTTATGACAGGCTGCAGCTGAGATAGGAAGAAGCTGGAACCACAGAGCCTTAAGAGTAAGGAGGAAGGTTGATCCTTCACAGACATCACTGCCATCTTGCATCAACATGTGGCAAAAGGCTTTGATTGAGAAAGTACCTCTTATGGTACCTTGAGTTGGACTCTTTAGGGACTTATAATTATAAGCTTCTACCCTAAATAAATATCCTTTATAAAAGACAAAGAGTTCTGGTACTTTGCATCAGCACCTTTTTGGCTTACTAAAATAATCTCCAACAGTTTTCATTTTCACAATAGCCATCCCTGTGACTGTGAAGTGGTATCTCACTGTAGTTTCGATACGCATTTCCCCATTGCTAGTGATGTTGAGTATCTTTATATAAGCTTATTAGCCACTTGTATATCCTCTTTGGAGAAAGAAATGTCTGTTCAAGTTCTTTACTCATTTTTAAATTGTGCTGAAATTTTTGTTGTTGATGATGATGGTTTTATATATTCTGGATATTAAGTACTTAGATATATGGCTTGCAACTATTTTCTACCATTTTGTAGGTTGTCTTTTCACAATTTGGTAATGTCCTTTGCCCAAAAGGCTTTAATTTGATGAAGATGAATTTATCTATTGTTTCTTTTGTTGCTTTTGCTTCCAGTTTAAAGTCCATTGTCCAATCCAAGATCAAAAGATTTGCCCGTTATATTTTTTTTCTCTCCGCCGCACCCCCGTTGTCTATTCACTGCGTCTTCTTTGTCTGCTTCTGTTGTTGTCAGCTGCACAGGAATCTGTGTTTCTTTTTGTTGCGTCATCTTGTTGTGTCAGCTCTCCATGTGTGCGGCGCCATTCCTGGGCAGGCTGAACTTTCTTTCACACTGGGCGGCTCTCCTTACAGGGTGCACTCCTTGTGCGTGGGGCTCCCCTACGCAGGGACACCCCTGCGTGGCACAGCACTCCTTGCGCGCATCAGCACTGCGTGTGGGCCAGCTCCACACAGGTCAAGGAGGCCTGGGGTTTGAACCTCAGACCTCCCATGATGTAGACAGACGCCCTAACCACTGGACCAAGTCCGCTTCCCTATTCTTTTTTTTAAGACTTATTTTTTATTTATTCCCTCCCCCACCATTGTCTGCTCCGTGTCCATTCACTATGTGTTATTCTTTGTCTGCTTGCATTGTTGTCAGTGGCACCAGCAATCTGTCTCTTTTTGTTGCATCATCTTGCTGCGTCAGCTCTCCGTGTGTGCAGTGCCACTCCTGGGCAGGCTGTACTTTTTTTTTTTGCATGGGGCAGCTCTCCTTGAGGGGCACATTCCTTGTGCGCAGGGTTCCCCTACGCCAGGGACACCCCTACGTGGCATAGCACTCCTGCGTGCGTCAGTCAGCTCACTACACAGGTCAGGAGGCCCTGGGTTTGAATTCTGGACTTCCCATGTGGAAGGCAGACGCTCTACCAGTTGAGCCAAATTCTCTTCCCCCTATGTTATATTCTGAGAGTTTTATGGTTTTATCTTTTGTATTTGGGTCATTGATCCATTTTAAGTTACTTTTTGTACAAGGCCTGAGGTTTGGATTGAGGTTCTTTTCTTTTTGGCCTATGGTTGTCCAACTGCTCCAGGTCTATTCAATGAAAAGACTATCCTTCCTCCATGAAATTGCTTTAGCACCTTTGTCAAAAAAATCGTTTGGTTGAACACAGTATATCTGTTAATATCTAGGTTCTTATTGCCATGATTTTAGTCATCAAAGGATCACCAAGGCTTATCTTATTTGGTGAGTAAAAGTCAAAACTAGGAATATTAAGATACTTTTATTACCTTATTACATTAAAAGATCTTTCTGATCCTGAAGCAATAAAAGCAACAAGAGATTTTAGTGGCATTTAGTGACACTGTGAAGGACAAGATGTACTTAAAATTCTTGAATATAGAAATCCCACATCTACCATCCTTATCATATCCTAAAACCTGAATCAATCAATCAAATTCACATTCGCTCAATGCAATCCCAATCAAAATGCCAAAAGCATTCCTTGTGGAAGTCCCGATATACACATAGCTGCTTCATGACGCCTCCATGTGGATGTCTAAGATGCCAATACGGAACTCTCAGCTCCTCCCGGAACATGCGCCTCCTCTGGCTCTTGCTTTTCAAATACAGGGACCACCTGACAGGAGTGACAACTTTGCTGCCTTTCTTGACTTCTCTCTCTCCCTCTACCCCACCTCCGTCTCATGACAGGATGACTATAATTTACTCCTTTAACCTTCTCCATCCTGCCCCTACATTTGCTTATGAACATGGGAAAAGGTATGTTCTACTGTTGTTTGCACTGCCCTATATACTGTGCATTAAGTAAAATGTATTATTCATGGTGATCAAATATTCAGTATCTTTGCTTATATTTTCTCTGCTTATTTTATCAATTGCTAAGAGTTGTAAAAATATCCCAATTCTTGTGATATATTGTTTACTTCTGTTACTTCTCAAAAGCCAATCTATTAGTTGTGTATACATTTTAAATATCTTCCTGGGAATTAAAAACTTTTGATCAATATGAAAGGACACTCAATTTCTAGTATTTTCCTTAATATCTCTTTTATTTGATACTGACAAAGTGAAATAAAATTTACTATTTCTAAAGGTTTTAAAAAAATCATTATTTGCAGAAATAGAAAAGCTAATCATCAAATTCATATTGAAGGCAAGGAGCCCCTAAGAGCCAAAGCCATCTTGATCACAAGAAGAACAAAATTAGGGGACTCAACAATCCAATTTAAAAACTTATTACAAAGCTATGGTACAGTAGAAAAATGTAGCACATACATACAATAGATTATCCAATCATGAAGTTCCGAGATGTGGTGCAACATGGATGAATATTGTAAACATTATGCTGAATGAAATAAGCAAGGCACATAAGA
Source organism: Dasypus novemcinctus (assembly GCF_030445035.2). Lineage (NCBI taxonomy): Eukaryota > Metazoa > Chordata > Mammalia > Cingulata > Dasypodidae > Dasypus > Dasypus novemcinctus. Next base: position 95,665,499 of record NC_080675.1, on the reverse strand, counting down.
AAAAATACTGTATGATTCACTTACATGAAATATCTAAAAATAGCAATTTTTAGACAGAGAAAGTGGATTTGAGGTTACCAGGGGATGGGCGATAGGGACAAGGAAGAGTTGTTGTTTGCTGTGTATACTGTGTATGTAAATATTTAAATAAAAATTTAATAAAGAAGGAAAATTTTAATTTAAAAAAGGAAAACAAGACAAGCTTCAGACTGGAAGAAAATTTGCAAATCATCCATCTGACAAGGGACTTGTATATAACTATATAAACACCTCTCAAATTGCAACAGTAAACAAACCAGTTTCAAAATGGGCAAAATTGGGACGCGGATTTGGCCCAAGGGATAGGGCATCTGCCTACCACATGGGAAGTCCAAGGTTTAAACCCAGGGCCTCCTGACCCGTGTGATGAGCTGGCCCACATGCAGTGCTGATGCGCACAAGGAGTGCCATGCCACGTAGGGGTGTTCCCCACGTAGGGGAGCCCCAGGCGCAAGGAGTGCACCCTGTAAGGAGAGCCGCCCAGCGTGAAAAAAGTGCAGCCTGCCCAGGAATGGCGCCACACACACAGAGAGCTGATGCAGCAAGATGATGCAACAAAAAAAACGAGACAGATTATGGGTGCCACTGACAAGAATACAAGCGCACACAAGAACACACAGCGAATGAACACAGAGCAGACAATTGGGGGGGGGGCAGGGAAGGGGAGAGAAATAAATAAAAAAATATCTTCAAAATGGACAAAATTCCTAAACAGATATTTCACCAAAGAGGTTATATGGATGGCAAATAAGTACGTGAAAAGTGTTCATCATTAGCTATTAGGAAAATGCAAATTAAAACCACCAGGAGATATCATTACACACATATGAAAACAGGAAAATTAAAACTAGTGGCAATACCAAATCCTGGTAAGAATGTGGAGAAACTAGATCTTTATATATTATTGGTGGGGATGTAAAATGGTACAGCAACTCTGGGAAATAGTTTGAAAGTTTTTTATACAGCTAAACATATGTTAAACTACACTCCTGGACATTTATCTCAGGGAAATGACATCTTATGTCCACAAAAACTTTACACGAATATTCATAGCAGAATTATTTGTAATAGAGAAAAATCTGGAAACAATCCAAATGTCTTTTAAAAGATGGCTAAAAAAACTGTGGTACATCCAAACAATGGAATACTACTCAGCAATAAAAGGGAATTTACTATTGATACATGTAACAACTTAGATGAAATTCAAAGGCAACATGCAGGAGGGAAAAAAGCCATACTGTATGATGCCATTTATACGTTCTTGAAATGGCAAAATTTATAGAGATGAAGCACAGATTAGTGGTTGTCAGGGGCTACGAATGGGACTGAGAGGATGGGAGATGTGGGGTGTAACAATACATGCGCAGAAGAGTTCCTTGGAACAGTTCTATATTTTGATTGTAGTGGTGATTACATGAATCTATACATGAGATATAATTACATAAAACACTACACACACACTCATGAGCGCATGTAAAAACTGGTCAAATCTGAATAAGGTATGGCATTTAGTTAATAGTAATGTAACAAAGGGAGCCACAGAGGACAGGCAGTGAGAGATGGCAGCAGACCAGGGTGATGAGGTGGCTCAAGCAATTGAGTGCCTCTCTCCCACACCCGAGGTCCCGGGATCGGTTCCTGGTGCCTCCTAAAGAGAAGACAAGAAGAAGAAATGACAAGCAGATACAGAAAGAAAACAGCAAATGGACACAGAAAGCAGACAGCGAACACAAACAAGGTGGGGGGGGGGGTATTATAAAAATGTTAAAAAAAGAATTAAAAATAAAAAGTAATGTAACAGTTATAGAAGCAGTAGAAAAATAATACACCTGGAAAAAAAAAAGTAATGTTAACAGGATTAATTGCTTAGTTATGACAAGTGTGCCATAGTAGCGTAAGATGTTAACTTTGGGGGAAACAGACTGAGAACACTCTATATTGTCTTTGCAACTTTTCTGTAAACTACATTATTCCAAAATAAGTCTATTTTTTTAAAAAAGCAATGAATGTTTTAAAATGAACTACTGATAGATGTAACAATGTACACACCTACCAGAACAGCTAAAGTTAGAGAGAAAAATAGCAAGTATACAAGGATGTGGAGCAATACCCTATTCCAGTAACCTCATTCTTTTTATAAACCCAGCAGAAATGCATGCATATCTTCACCAAGAGACATGTTCTAGAATGTCCATAGCAACTTTATTCATAATTGTCAAAACCGGAAACAGCCAAAATGCCTATTAACAGAATCAAAAATTGTATATTTATACAATGCAATATAACAATATGAATTAACAAATTACAACATGCAATAACAGATAATTTGCACAGGCATAATGTTGACTCGAGGAAGCCAGACAGAAAAGAGTACATAATATATGATTTCATTTATTCAAAGTTGAAAAATAGGCAAAAAGAATCTAGGGTGTTGCATTAATAGATATCCTTGGTGGGAGGGTGGTATAGTGATTGGAGGAGGGCATGCACAGGGCTTCTAGAGTGCTGCTGCTATTCCATTTCTTGATTTCTTGCCAGTGTTTTGTGTGTGTGCAGTATGTGAATTTTATCTTAACAAAAGTTTACCAAAAAGCAAATACTAAATAAGGTATCACTACACACCCATTAGAAAGCCTAAAATGAAAAAGACAGATACCAAGTGTTAGCAATAATGTGAAGAACTACAACTTTCATTGACAGCTAATGAGAATACAAATTGGTACAATCACTTTGGAAAAGTGGCAGTATCTATTTAAAGCTGAATATATACATACCCTATGACATATCAAATCTGCTCCTGACTCTATGCCCAACACAAATGAGTACATATATACACTCTAAGGACATGGACAAGAATGTTCACAGCAGTATTGCTACAAACTGAAAAGAATTCAAATGTCCTTCAGGGCTGCAGGAGCCAACGAAGGCCTTTACAGCCCAGAATTGCAAGGAAATTGGACTCCTTGGGGAATCCCTCAACCAATGTGAACAGGAGACAGTGGATAACTATTCCAAACTTCCTTATCCCCATCCTTCAAATAGTTCTGCAAAGCATTTAAACTCAGTGACAAAGAATTACACCATTGTCTTTTTCTCCTTCAATGCTTCAATCCCATTTCCTCACTGCTGCTTCCTGGGATCATCTCCCAAATAAGCTACTGCACACAAGTCTCTCTCTCAAACTCTAGTCTTAGGGGGAGCCCAAACTTCAATACAATTCTAAAACTAAAGTTTAAAAACAGTCAAAACCTACCTATGGTGATAGATATCAGAAGAGTGGTTACCTGGTGAGGGCAATGATGGAGGTGAGCTTGAGGGAGATTTCTGGGGTGCTGGTTATGTTCTAGTCTTGATCTGAGTGGTTATTTAAATAGGCATGTTCACTTTGTAAATTTTCATCAAGCTTAAGGTGTGCATTTTACACTTTTTTAAAAATGAGGAATGCAGGCGTTGAGGGATAGGCATGCTGATGTGGAAGAGGTTTTATAAGGGAATTGGACTGAATGGTATTAAAAGTCCCAAAGATAGGTTAACTGAATCTTTTAAAATAATGCCCCTTTCTTTTCTCACTCTTGGCATCAGATATGGATTATGGGGAGGGATGGTTAGTTGACACTGAGAGAAGACTGAAATATTAAAGTGAAAGCAGGGACAATGAAATACATCTGAAAGAATGCATCCCTCTGAGACAAGCATGGGGCATTACCACACTCCTCCAGGTGTGTTGTGATGAGTCAGTTCTTCAGCCTTGTTTATCATTTCTGCTGCCCATTTCCAAGACTACCTTATCCAGTGCTAACCCTACTTCACTTCCTCTTTTTCCATTCATTCATTCAACAAATACTCATTATTTCAGCCTCTGTGCTAAGCACTGGCAATAAATTGGTCAAAATAATAAATGTGGTAGTGGCTCTCGAGTCTTCACTCTAGTAAGGAAAACACGTTAATCGAATAATCATAGAAATTAATGAGTGAAACTGCACTTAGTGCTTCAAAGAAGCGATTCTTGGTTCTGAGAGCTTATTGGCCTAGTTAAGAAAGGAGGGGAGACTTCCCAGAGGAGGTGACACTTGAGCTGATATGTGAAGGACGAACAGAAGTTAACCAGGGAACCAAAAGGGCAAAGGTGGTGGGAGAGCTCAAGGAGTAAAAGGGACTAAGAAAAATCCAGTATAACTGCAGCAGGGAGAGTGACTGACATATATCAAGAGACTGAACCTATGGGTAAGGGTCAGACCAAACCTGGCCTTACAACTGTGCCAAGAAATTCTGTCATTATACTGACAGAGTAAAGCCACTGGAGAATTCTCAGTAGAGGAATGCCATGTTTATACATGTTCTGAAAAAAACACCATGGCTGTTGTGTGGAGAAGTAATTGGAAAGGAAACAAAGTGGATGTGGGTAGACAGGAGGCTAATCCAGGAGCAAGGCAATGGTAGGTTGGACTGGGATGGTGGCAGGCAAGATGAAGAGAAACAGAATGATTCAACACATATTTAGGAGGCACTTGGGCTGTAACAGTAGCTATAATAGATGGTGTCTTCTTCATCTGTTATTAGAGCAAATACAGAGACTACATCAGCTAGGTGCCAGGGTACTCATTTTGTTAACTTTAGTCTTGTTTGACATGTTATGAAATAAAGGTGTGTGGCACTGTACCTGGGATATTTGGAAACAGCTAAGTACAAATACTCCTTGAGGAGAGATCTGAGAATTGCCATAAAGTTGCAAAGGAAAAAGCACAGTGGTTGTGGTGGCATGGGGTAATGGCAATAGCTGGGGCCAGGGAAAAATGATAAAACGGAGTAAGAAGGGAAACTTCAAAGCTAGGACAGTGCTTCCTAAGGCCTAGTGATCCAATATAACAATGCGCTATTCTTTTAGGGAAAAATAAGCCTTCAGGACATTCGTATGAAGATAGCAGTCTTAGAGAAATATGAGGTCTTACTAGGTGATGAGTATCTTGGACCAATGCATATTCATTATTTACATTCCAGTGGGTGCCTAAGAGTGACAAAGCAGCGTAAATTTCACTAAGGAGTGTTTCCATATGCCAGATCCACAGGTTGAGAGGGTGATAGGGGACCTGGGTCCGTGGTGAGGCCAGGTTGCTAGGCCTCACCAGGAGAAAAGATCAGCATTTCATTTCCAGGTGAAGGGAATAAAAAACAGCGAACACTGAGGCTGTCTCTAAATGTGGAAGAGTAAATAACTTTGAGCCAAGTGAGGATGCTGCAAACTTTCCTTGGGGGACAGATTCTACCAAGGGCTGCTCCTCCAGCTGCCCAAGCCAGAAAGCTGTAACATATTTAGTGGCAAACCAGGCAAGGACAGACCAGACCTCCACAGAATTTTCAGCAGTTGGGCTGGCAATTTTCTGGCAAATAAACCCCAGTAGCTTCTGTAGTTGAAGTTCTGGGAAAAGGGTATTGTTTGGTTGGGTGAGAGAACAAAAAGTTAACACAGGGAACAGATGTAGCTCAAGTGACTGAGCACCTGCTTCCCATGGACAAGGTCCCAGGTTCGATCCCCAGTACCTCCTTAAAAGAAAAAAGAGAAAAGGTTTCAAGTACAGAGAGGAATACTGAGCATTTGGATTGGGGGAATTGCCACAGCAGGGCCAAAAAAGGCTTTGAAGTGTATCATTCATGCCTCTCTGGACCAAGTACCCTTTGGGACATGGACAGAACAGAACAAAGACATGCAACAGACACTTGTACTTCCATAGGAAGATTCTGCAACTGAAATGAGTGGAAGTTTCAAAGCCATTAAATTTGACAAGTCTTTTGCTTTGTCGCATACGCACATCAGAAATTCATTGTTGTTGCTTGTATGGGCATACAAGGGTGACTCAATCTGTCCAATTGGGCCACTTTCACATAAAGTAGTCCCTTTGGGGAAGAGCAGTCTTTCCTTTTCAGGACACTCTTGAAATGACAATGCCAGGTTCATGAAATGGACAAGTGTCAAGGAACAGGGCAGAAACCGTGTAATCACAGCACTGTCCTGACAAAGTGATTTCTGCAGCATAGTTGGAAAGTTTATGTCTGAGCTATTAGAAATGAATTAAGATAGGAATGCTGAGTGTCCCAGAACTAAGGAAGATGCGTGTATTGTTTTTGTTTTGCTGCATTTCTGAAGACCAATAACACTGCCTGCATAGAAAAACATTTCAGCTCACTTTCCAAATACCAGCTTTTTCAACTACTTCCACTCCCGAATGAGTAGAATGGAGAAAAAAAAAAAATGATGAAATATTTTCCATTCTCTTAACAAGAGAAGGTGCTGGGATCTGTAGGTTGGAAATAGTTTAGTCATCTTTTAGGATTCAGAGGCAATATTTACTCTCCAAGGGTCTAAAAACCATGCCCAACTACAAGTTGAAATTTTCAAACCGTTTAGTAACTGTGTGACTTTGAATAAGGTACTTGCTCAAATTCTCTCTGAAAAATCTTTGAAACATCGGAATTACTACCACCATACTTAGTTAATAGGATTGTTGGGAGAATCAAGTAAAAATGCCAGATGCCTATAAAACCTGAAGGTGAGAGCAACATGGACAAGGCCTGCGATACCCTGCAACCGCACAGAATAGTGTGCAGTATTCCCTCATATTAGAGAAATCTTCAGTGTCACGGTCTAGAAATACATGTTTATCAATAAACTCAGGACATAAAATACCTACATTTGTTCACCTAAGTCCTGAGTTAACTAGAAACTGCTCAGTATTCTCTAGTACTGTGCTAGATCTAGATTTCACCACCAGTCGCATGTGGCTATTTACATTAAATAAATGCAAAAGTTATGCTAGAGATATTCTACTGGACAGCGCTATGGTATGAAAGAGCGGTGGGCCATCAAGTATGGCTTCCTTTAATATGCTTTATCTCAACTTCAGGGAACATGGATCTTGTCTACATTCCACTAGTTTTTCTCACTTTTAACCCTATGTAGGTGTCTCCTTGGTTGCTTTCCATCCTTTCATGGATTTCAATACATTTCCTCTTACTGCGAACACTTGTCTTCACCCACACCACATACACATGGACTTTCTTTTGCTAACTTCCTACAGCCAGACAGTGAGACAGGTTCTGTACGACCTTCCTAAGCAATTCTAATGAACAATCAAGGTTGAAAAACTACAACTTTACCAAAAGGTTTGACAATATACAAATAATTTCCATTAATCTAATTCCAAGATTTTAGGTCTGTAAAAGCTTGTTTTTACACAAGCAAATCTGTGTTTCAGACCTTCAGGACATTTTAGCTCCCTCAAACCTTAATTTCCACTTTTTAAATAATCATCTGACATGTTCAGGTCTGGAAATGAGAGCAACATGCCTTCTGTTATCTTAGGCTTCAATTCCATCTTATGAACTGTCTTTGGCATATATCCCATTTTGCTATTTCATTCTCTCTTCCCATTGTATTTTGTAGAATCTCCCAACCTAGCTTACAACAGTGTTAACACTAGTTACTAAACAGGAACTACTTGTCATAAATGAAACTTAGTTTTTTTTTTAAGTAACTGGAAGAGTTATTAGTGTAACCAGTTTTCAGGCCTTCTTCATTTACCTCACACGTCATTGGGACTAATTTAATGAATATTCAAATTTGAATTTTCCTAACCCCCTGATCTCTCTGAACACTTGGAAAACTGACGCTTGTCACATGTCTTGTGCCCAGCTTTTGCCAAGCAGTTTAACTGCCACACTTTATCCAAGGTCCCTCCAAAACACTAAATTCTGCAAGTGTTTCTTTTTAGTCATACTAAACACCATAGTACCACTGACAGCTGCTCTTTTGGAGGTACTGCATCGATGCAGTCCATACTCTGCATATTACATGCAATTTTGTCATTCTCATTTCAGTGTCATACCTACATATATTATCTAACTGGTTTCTTGGAGTTGTGTTTTCTTCAATCTCTCTAAATTCAAATAATATGCACTCTTATTTTTGGTTGAGGTCCAGAAATTCAAATCCCATTTGTCACTTGTGCAGCTGAATTTTCCTCATATTAAAATGGTCAACTGTAGGAAATACTAGGTGGCCATGACCATGTCCTTCAGTCTGCCAGGCATCAGTTAATGCTTCCTGGTTTTCTCCTGACAACCCAACTAGTGCAACAGCCTGCTTCCACAGGTTAGTCCCATCCCTAAAATACAACTTTTAACCTAATCATATTTGGTACACAGCTATTTATTTCCCTACTCTCCAACTACTTCACAAAACACCTTATCATTTCATATACATTCCTTCAAATACACTAATCAATTATGAAGCTTGTCACTTTGTTGCTGAGCTTTGCTTCCTATAGCTACTTATCTTTTATTAGATAAAACATTGCTATTAGGCAGTCTAGTGAATTTGTTATTTAAGCTGTATGGTTACCATGCAGCTCAAATGGTTGGTTTTATTTCTTCTTTCCATCCCTTACACTCTTCCCAAACCTTTGACCTCAATAGTAAACTTTCAATTTTCAAAAATCTTGTACTTATTTGCCGTGTTTTTTTTTTGTTGTTACACTTGGTTGTCTTTGCAAACACGGAGGCGTTTATTCTCAATTGGCTGGTACTAATCTCAAAATTCTTGTTATTTTTGAACATTCAATAACATCTGAACTTTCAAATGGAAATCTAAGGCGGGGGGGCTCTTCTTTTACAGCATTTCAAATCTGTTGTCCACTTATTTTACTTCCTTCTAGTGGTAAGAAAGCAACAAATTACTAAGCATCCTAAGCTTCAAGGAAGAATTTCTCAATTATGATTAGGCAGTTATCAGAAATGTTTCCAAGAATTTCTTTTTTAATCACCCACCTTCTCTCCTGCTTTCCAACCCTCCAGGCTATTTTCTTAGATTTGATGTCACAGTGAGAAAGCATTGTTCTGATTTTTGTAACCTTCAAATGCATCTTCGTATTTTGTTTTAAATCATTCTTTGTAAAATGTTATGTCCCCTTTTATTAAGTTATACAAAACTGCCTCCGAACAATTATTTGCTTACTCTAAATTCATGGGGTCTTTCTTCCTTTCTGCACTGCCATGTCTGCAGTTCTGGCCCAATTCCTACTGAACCAACTCCAATATCAGATATTAAAGTAACTCTAGTCCTACTATGTGAACCAGATAGGCTTTAAGAACTCTGGCCTCCAAACAAAAGCCTGTAAGATCTGCATTTGATCCCATTTCACAAAATATTACCGTATGGTATTTCAGTGTTTCCTTTACTTTGCGTAGTACCTATTGGCCTAGCAGCCCAAATTTTAAAGTTTTAGAAAACAGTGTATCATCTGTAATTATACAAATTCTAGAATTCTCTTGGTTACATGAAGAAATTTAATTCACAATACCCTGAGACCTAGAGTATAAAATTACTCCCCTTTATCTAGGTAAGAAATATATTGGTATTTTAGCAATAGTGTGTGTGTATATATGTAGAAAAAAGTATGGTCATGCTTTCTAGCCACTGAAAGCTTTTATCAGTTTGTTTCAATGCCTGGTTCTCTACTGAATTAAAAGCAACCAACAATCTGAGAAACAATTATAAATAGTTATCACTGGATATCAGCTTATCATAAGCTAATTAGACCTCTGTGCTGGGAAGGAGGTCCTACATTCAAGAGAAATGAATGAATGTTTCAATTCAGGACTAATTTATCATTTTTAAATACGGGTGGCTAATCTTAAAACAGACAGATTTTATTAGCAACTTAAAACCTTTATACTTTATTCTAAATATCCAGTTATTCTATTGTCATGGACTATGTGCTTTAAAGTGTTTGTGTGGCATGAGATCACATCAGATCAGAAAACAGGGTGGGATGGTTTTTGTGAATTAACATACAAGAGAAGCTACTTGTGTGAATTTGGGCTCCAAGGAGTAATACTTCTTAGTACTTCCTTCTATCCTTTCTCAGAAATCAGAGCTCATTACATTGCACCACTTAAAAAATGATTTATGTTGAGTCTTAATAGATTTAGACTTTAAGGTCATGGTTGTCTATTCCAGAACTATCTTTGCCCTTGTAGGATGTAATGAATATCTTTGCAATGAAACAATGGTATTTTCTGGGGGATCCAATCCAAGGTGTGTGTGCACGAAAACCGTCCAAACTAACCATGTTTTTCTCCTGCCCAGCTGGAAAAATTTGACTAAAACAAACTGGGCCTGTCAGGAATAGATAAACATCATAATTCTGGCAGCTGTTTAATAAATCCATCCATAGTAAGAAGTATAAGTGGTACCATGCTTAAATATCATTGACATTAATGAAGGGGATGAGGTGGCAAAAATTAGTTCGACAAGGTAAAATTAATTTACAATCCTCACTAGGTTCATGGGCAAATAACAGACGACTGAAGATCAGAAGTGTTTCCCTACTTTGAGTAATATTGAGGCACAGACTCAGAATTCAGTAAAAGAAAACCGGGGCTATGCACAGTAACTAAAGGGTCAAAATTGAAAAAAAAAATTATTTCATTCTCCAATCCTTTCTATTTTACCAACATCTTTACATGTTTGAGCCTCTACTATTTAAGGACAAAATTATTTGATAGCCAATAAAAACCTCAAAAAAAGGCTTCCAGGCAGGACCACACAGCATTGATAAAAATGCAGAATGTAAAAATACTTTCCAAATTTTTTCTTTAGTATATAAAAGCCCATTTTCCCAGACTCTCTCTGCTCCATGTCAGTTACTTGCTTCTTTAATGCAACACCATCACCACCCCCAATGAAATGTAATCTGAATAGTGTATGTTGCTATGCACAATGATGACTCCAAGGAAAACATGTCGTACATTCTATAGGGGTTTTGTGGCGGTCAGCTGTAAAACAAAGAATTTGAAGTAAACAATTATAAAATAAAAAACCAGGTTTTTTTTCCTCCAAATTCCTGGTTTAATAAGGTCTTGTTTATTTTGAGAAAAAAAGGTCCCAAACATCAGGCTGTTCACAAAAATAACCCACAGTATCAACTTTAGAAAACAAATCTTAAGACTATTACACTATTTTTCTAGAGGATGCATATGACATGCCAACTCTCATTCCACAAAAATACAGTTACATTTGTGTTGCACAGCCCCACACAGCACTCTTAATGTGGGATATAACACACATACCTCTAACTCAAAGCTGCTCACAGATGCTACTCAACTAATTGAGATTGCCTTTGCAGTTAGGGAAGCAACTACTGAACTCATGAATGGTAAGAACTGTACTCCCTAAATAACAAGAGATTATTTTAGAGACAGTTGATAAAAACCATACATCCTTTTTATTGTTAAGTCATAAAGAGGTATCAAAATTAAAAGCAAAAATTACAGGGTAAGACTCAACATAACTACTAGGAGCATCAAAGGAAGTGAAAATGGAACTAGGCGCAGGGCAATATGAATTAATGAACATGGGAAGGACAAGGATGGGGAGAACAGTGAGCATGTGCTGAAGATACTAAGGGAGAGGATCTGGTGAAAAATTTGATCTTAGACAAGCGCCTAGGTAAAGAAATAATGGCATAAGATTTCTAAACCCCACTATGTGCTTAAGAGTCATCCTCGCCATTGGCGCTGTCTCTGTCATCCTCTCCTTCCTCTGCCTCTTTTTCATCATCCTTGATCAACTCCAGCTGTGAGAAACAGACACAAATAGGATGGAGTTAGAGGCACTCCATGTGTCCCTGATCCCCCCTCCACCACCTCTTTCTTTCCTTTCCCATGGTTTTCACCTGGTCATCCCCCCGATCTTCATTATCATCATCATCCAGTAGGTCCCCCTCCTCAGCAGAGTCATCTGCACCCCCCTCAGACTCCATCTTCACATTAGTCTCATCTTTCTTCAGGGAGCTGCTGCTCTGCTCCTCTTCTGACTTATCATTCTTCATCTCTACTGGGGATGAGAAGGACAAGTCTGTCTAGGGGCAAGTAATGTCCACAGGATGTAGACAATGCCCACTAGTGATCACAGAACTGCAGCACAAGTCTAAATCCTCCCACACAGATGCCCTTCCCAATTCAAACTTGCCAAGTTTCTTATTCAATTGCTTTATTTCCCCCTAAACTAGTCCATCATACGCTTTCAACTATTTTAGGAAACTAACTGAACTTTACACCCAGCAAGTAGCAGGACAACTTACCTCCTTGCTTGCTCTGCTCCTTTTCAATTTTCTCCAAGCTTTCCAGAAGAGAATCCACTTTTTGTTTTATCTGGGTCAACTCCTTCTTAATGGCCTGAAGGTCATCTCCTTTCACTTTAACAAAAACAAAACCCTAGATTAGAATCAAATATACTAGAAACTACCAATACCAAACACATTCCCCACTAGACTACACCAGTTTCCACCAAGAGATGCCTAGGGAGAAATGGAGTTATCAACTGTCCCACTAACGGGGACCCCTGAATTTTTAGTTGATAGCTGAAAACTACATCTAATGTACCTATCCCCCTTACTTAGCACAAGCCTTTAGACTTATAAAGGACCTGGGGGGGGGGGGGGGGATTCCATTTTTAATTCTATTGTTTTATCGACTTACGTTATTTGAAACTTACTCAAGAATTTAACAGAGAAAAATAAAATAAAAACCACCAACCCTTACATGTAATAAATACAATCTGAATTTTTGTACTACACAAAGAAACACTTCATAAATTTAATAGGTACTTCAACTCCCTAAAGCCAAATGACTCCTCAAAATTTTCAAGCTCTTATGGATATCGAAGGCAGTCGAGGTGCCTCCCAATCACTATCATGTTTACTTCCCACTTTAACTACTTTGATTTCCCTGTTAACACACAAGAAACATAAGCTCAGAAAGGTGCAGTAATAATGCATACATTTTCCAGACTTAGAAGAAGATCCCCGCTGTCCACTCTTGGAATTGAAGCCACTTTTGCCCCTTCGTGAGGTGTTTCCTGACACACGCTGGCGTTTTGAGGGCACTACAGCACGAGCAATGGGAGGAGGAGGAGGAACACGTGCTGGGTAGCTGTACATCCTAATGGGGAAAAGGAAGACAGAATTCCTTCACACTTAAAGTCAGCAAGAGTCAAACAACTTTATAGAAGAAAATAAATCCTTTGTTTCCAAATCATTTCTACTTTTGATATGTTAATTTCATTCAAAAGGCCAGCAAAATACTCTAGTCTTTAATGAAATATGTTTCCTTTATAAAGGCAGGACAGAAAAGCTTCCTCTATCCCCGAAGTTCTTAACCTTTTGTTTTGTTTTTGTTTGTTTTTTCTTCTTAAACATTTATTTTTATTTAATGGATGACAGGGTTGCCTGCATAGCATCATAAAAATATGAAACGCTTCACAAATTTGCATGTCATCCTTGCACAGGGGCCACACTAATCTCTGTATTGTTCCAATTTTAGTATACGTGCTGCTGAAGCAAGCACGGGGGTTCTTAACCATTTTTGTTTCAGGAACCCCTTTGCCAGGCAGGTGAAAAACAACAAGAATAATGTTTTTTAATTTCAATTCAAGCTCACAGACTCCTGTTTAAGAACCCCTGCTCTATACTATGGCAGCAATGGAAAAATCATTGCCTTTTATAATGAATGGCCTCTATCATATTCTTTTCATAAATGCCGTACAGTAAACAATTCACATGTCTAATAAAGTACTAATAAAAAGGGGTTACAAATACTGGGCCTAAAAACAGAGGTATTTATTAACCAAATCCCTGATTTTTTTGCTCATGAAAGCACACAAATAATTATTACTTATAGCAGTTTGAAATTGCCAACGTTCAACATTTTTGACCAGTTAAAAAACAAATACCCATTTCAAATGGTTGAGAAATCATAGCATAATTTATGTTAGCTGGAATCATGACATAAATCACTTCTACCAATTCTAACTACCTTTAAACTAGACTCCATTCAAAGCTCCAATAAGACAGGTCTATTGCCCATCTTGTTCACTAGTGCCTAAACTCATTACCCAACACACATTACCACTCAATAAAACTTACATAGACATCAGTTTATATATAAAGATTTTACATTTCATATCCTTACTTTTAAATAATAGTCCATGACAATATAAGAAGATAAAACATCCAATTCCAGCTCTGCAGCTTTTTAGCCACAAGCCCAATAGTCCCATGTAGTCTTCTTCAAAAATGAGACCACCACCAGGTCTGCCTATCTTCAAAGACTCAAGAAACAAACAGGAGGCTTTGAAATCATCTGTAATGTGATAAGACTTCCTCCTGTATAATCTATTCATTCGTGGCTAGCCTCTTCCAATTTCCAAGTTTACAAATTGTTTCGAATCCTCCTGAGTAGTGTTAACACTGATTTTCTTCTGTCCAACCTACCAATTTAAAACAGGATTCCATCCTATTTTAAGATAGAATTACTTGGGAGATGCGGCTCAAGCAGTTAAGTGTCTCCTTCCCACATGGAAGGAAAACAAAACAAAACAACAAGCAAACGGAAAAACCAACTCCAGAGTCAATGTGGCTCAATGGTTGAGCACCAGCTTCCCACATATGAAATTCTAGGCTCATACCAAAAGACAGAACTTTATTCCTTTCCTAGGAAGAGTGCCTCCCAAATTAAGAGCATATGAACACTGCCAAGCAAATTAGGGCTAATTCTCACTTAAGGAGTTTTCAGTCCTACATCACCCCAAAATTCCCACCTCCAACCTGGCTTGAAGCACAGCAGTTATTAATTTGCCAATGAATCATCCACATGGTGAGAAGTTACCAAACACTCACAGTACATTGGCTTGTTTTAAACTGCAATAAGAACAGTTTCTGATGAGCCAAAACGTAAGAACATGAAAGTTTTAAATTCTGAAAACAGAATCTCTTCTACAGAGATTACTTCTCACAGTAGACAAACACTGAACTGAGCTACTAGCAGGAAATTAAAGTTATTTAGTAACTCTCATCTCAATTTTACATAACATTTTTGCCCAATATTTTTCAAAATATAATGATGCAGAAACTATAAAGTATCTGTGCTTGGAAACGACTAACTTTTGTTCAAGATGATGATACTTTGAAGACAATTTTTGGAGGTAAATGCAAGTAAATTATTCATGTCTTTAGGCACAAAACAGAGAATGTTAAACCTAGTTGTATTAGAGGACCAACCTACCCTCCTATGCTACTCACTAACACTCACTGGTACTAGTATCCAAACCAATGAACTGGCTATCCCAGATTACCTATACTTCATGACACAGAATTTCCTTTTGAACCATACTATTTCATCGGACCCAAATAAAGCAAGCAAAATGAAGCAAGAAATGCAGTTTGTTTTACATTTGTGGAATGGCCCAATGAACACAACTGGGAACCCAAATGCTCTAGTTCTCTAAGAAAAATACATTTCAAAAGATCAAGTGATAGAGGGGGAGGACTTGAAGAGAGAAAAAAAACCACACCCTACCATGTACTCTTAAGTTTAGCTATAGGAAATATGAAGTTTCAAGTATGACAGTTTCAAGAGCCAGCTACAAAGTAAGTAACCATTTTCCTTATGAGAAAGCAATACATAACACAGGCTACAACAGCTGCTTTCCCCCCTATTAATAATTAAGTTATGTATGTCTTGATAAAAGTTTCGTTACTACCTGAGGAACTGGTACTAAACCCTCAGAGAATTATGACTATACCCTAAGTTGAAATATGGGCACTGGTATAAAATCTAATCAGAACAAAAGGTAACGGAACTACTACTTAAAAATAATTTTTAAGTTTCCTAGAAACATACTAAAATGAGCCAATTTATCAGAAAAGATATATAAGACAAAGAACCTCTATCTCAATCTCCAAACTAAAACACAGGCTTTGAAGGGAGAAATACACAAAATGTAAGATATTGGCTATTTTAATAGAAAGTTTGGCCAATGATCTTTAATAGTTTGTAACAATTGTTTCATAACAATTCAAGGTATACAGGTGGCGGGCTAATGTATGGGAACCATGTACAATGAGATGCATGTTTGTTTCTTAAGTTCACAATTTTTACTGTACACTTACTGTTTATGGATGTTCATGAATGAATGATAAATTTCAATGCTAAAAAAAGCAAAAACAGGTGGTTCAATGGAATTTCTCTGACGATAGTGACTAGATTTTCTACAGTGTTGGGTTTCACACACACACACACAAAAGAATAATACATTTCAATTACTACAAAGTAGAAACAACTAGAGTTAACCTATTAGTAAAAACTGTATTCTCCTAAATAAATTTTTTCAACATACCACTGGTTTCCTGTCTCAAAATTTTAGACAAATTTGTCTGTTAAGAATGTTAATTATCAAACAGCAAATAATTCTATAAATCAACGAATTCTCAGATATTTTCCTCAACAGTACTGTGAATAAAAAAAAAATTAAAAGCCAGGACATGAAATTTCAGGAGATAGTAATCTAGGAAAACTGATGAGTTTTAAGCATAGTTCACTTTTGCACTGACAAATTATTTTTGAAAACTTTAAGAGTATTATTAAGAAGTTACTTGTTTTTCCTCAGTATAACAACGTGATATCAGATCCACTGTTTATCAATTAAATGAACTCCCAATTGATGACAAATAGATACCTAGCCTTTTACTGTGTAGCCGGGACTCTCTTAAAAAAAAAAAAAAAAAAAGCACACTAACTCATAGTTCACATAGAGTGTTTAAATTTAAAGCCCATAGTGAAGATTTTCTGCTAATTGTTCTACGTTTGGTTCCTACCAGTGTGCCCCAACCCGCAACACTGTATTTGCCCTAATTAATAATTCCCTTAAGATTTATGTCAGATATATTTTATTCAAAAAGCAAAATTCCTCTTCCTAAAAATTAACGGAAAACCCTTCAACAACTGTACCTCAAAGGTTACCCAACATATCATAGTAAACTATCAGAACACACCTATTACACATTATTTTGTACAATGTTGTGGAAGACAACTTCACAACTTTCATTAATCTTTGGTATAGACTAAAACTAAGTTGTGTTGAATGAGCTAAATATAGAATATCAGCTACTAATACTCAAATACCAGAATTTTTAAAAACTGTCCCAAGAATGAAGGTCTTCAATTATATCTTTGAACATTATAGAATACAAAATTTTGGATATTTTTTTATGCTTCTCTGAACACATTTGTTATTTAGACAACTATTTTCCAAACTTTCTTAAAACTACAAAAATTCTCCCATTTATATTCATTCAGAACTTTTTCAATCTTATCCTTTCTTTTTTTATTGGTAAATAACGTACTGAAAACTATTTAAAATTATTAAAGATTATGTATATATGCAATTTTATCCATATTCATATTGCACATGCAGTTTTACTATGCTATATAAATCGTTATTTTTTATCTTTCCTTTTGGTTAATATTCATGACCTGAGACAATCCCTTATATAAAACTTTTCTTTGAAATAGAAATGTATGTTAACACTATAAGATGTTAATATCAGACAAAAAAAAACATGCTAAGAAATTACACACAAAGTATTACATGTTGAATGATTCCATTTATATAAAACATAGCTCAATTTATAAAGATGAAGTGAGATTAGTGGTTATGAAAGGCTGGGGGAGGAATTCCAAGGAGTGTGGAGTTTTTGTCATTTTGGTTTTTTTTTTTTAAGAGTAATTAAATTGTTCTAATATTTTTTTTGTAATGAACAACATTGTGATTATACTAAAAGCCATTTGCCATAACTCACTGAATGTACAAGGGCAGAGTGTGAACTGCAGAGTAAACTATTAATCATGTGGTGCAGCAGTGCTCCAATGTGTGTTCCCAGAGTGCGACCTGTGTGCCAAAATGATGGGGGAAGTTGTTAGTGTAGGAAGACTGGGGATGGTGGATGGGGGTATACGGGAACCTCTTGTATTTTTTATAATGTAACCTATTTGTGATGTATGGATCTTCAAAAAAAAAGACAAATTACAAAAAATGATGGGGGTGGGGGAATGGGGTGTGGGTTATATGGGAACCTCATGTTTTTTTAATGTAATGTTCTATGTGATCTATTAACTATTTTATTTTTAAAAAGCCTTTGATTATACACTTTGGATAGATTGTATGGCATATGAATATATCTATAATTAAACTGCTTAATAAATAATTATGCAAGAATAACCAAAAACAGCAGATATGTACAGCGGGAGAAGCAGAGAAATTGAGGGGTGAAGAAATTTCTTTTAGTTTGTTTTATTGTTATTGAAGTAATGAAAATGCTCTAATGATGACTGAAGTGATAAATGCACAACTATATGATTATACCAAATACCACTGATTGTATTCTTTGGATGAAGGGTAGGCTTTATTAATATGTATCAATAAAATTGATTTGTTAAGGAAAAAAGATTATGTATAAAGTTTAATGTAGTAGGAAAAAAATACCTAGAAAAATATTCTGGTGTTTAGTATTTTCTATGTAACCAGAGAACAAAATTCTAAGTTCACTTTACTGTAATTTTCAATAATACATACTTTTTAAATCTCAAAACTTTACGAGTAGGCCAATGAATTTGCATATTACAAAGATATAATTTTACCATGTGAATGTATACTAAACTTGTATTTATATGTATATATATATAAATTTACATGTATAGGTATATCAGTTTATATGTGTAATAAATATGAAACCATGTTATATCACCAAAAACTGATCCCAAACAACAAAAACTTGTTTCATTACCTACTTGCAATTCTTGCTTCTGTATTTCAATCAACTAGCCTAAATTTATAATTTGTGTTTTCTTTCTAAATTCAAATACAGTATTTGAAGTAGTCTACTACAATACATGCTCTTTTGGTGAGTCTGTAGAGAGCTAAACTGGATATAACTGAAACTTACTTTTTTTTTTTAAAGGTTTATTTTTTATTTTTCTCTCTCCCCTTCCCCCTGTTGTCTCTTCTGTGTTCCATTCGCTGTGTGTTCTTCTGTGTCCACTTGCATTCTTGTCAGGCGGCACCAGGAATCTGTCTCTTTTTGTTGAGTCATCTTGCTGCATCAGCTTTCCATGTGTGCGGTGCCACTCCTGGGAGGGCTGCACTTTTTCCACATGGGGCGGCTCTCCTTGCGGGGTACACTACTTAAGTGTGGGGCACACCCCTACGCAGCACAGTACTCCCTGTGTACGGCAGCACTGAGTGGGGGCCAGCTTACCACACGGGCCAGGAGGCCCTGGGTATCAAACCCTGGACCTCCTATATGGTAGGTGGATGCTCTAACAGTTGAGCCACATCTGCTTCCCTGAAATTTACTTTTAGCCTTGTAATGCTACTCATGGGAGCAGTGCCAATTCAAGGTAAATTTGCATAGTAACACTGTTTCTTAACTTTGCTTTTGTGTTAATCCAAAATCCACCACCATGGATTATCAATTAGAGATAATGCATTATCTATAGTCAAAAATAAAATCAGCAAGCAGATAAGCTAAAATAATTAGTCAACTGATCATCTATAGATGTGTTTGAGCTCACTCAATATATATAAAAGCACTCAAACTTAAAAATAAATTTTAATTTTTAATTTAAATATTTTTAAACTAAAATTAATCTTGCTAATTAAAAAGAAGGAAACAGGTTATTACAACTTCTGAGGGTTTAAGAAACATGCCCAGAGACTACCCTACCATGGAGAACACACGAGTTCTATTTTTGGACTCAATCGCAACTGAGGTCCCACCAATCAGATGGTAGACAGTGAGCTGATGCAACAAAATGACATAAGAGACACACCTAATGAGAGATAAAGCAAGGAGAGGAGGTGGCTCAAGAGTTTAGGCAACTCCCCTCTCACATGGGGGGCCCTGGGTTTGGTTTCCAGTGCCTCCTAAAAGGAGGACCAGCACACAGCAACAGACACGGCAAATACAAACGAGGGGATGAGGAGAAATAAATACAATAAATCTTAAAAAAAAAAAAAAACCCATAGATGTAAACCCAATGACACTGAACAAATCCTGCAACCTTTTATTAAAACAAAAAGCCACAGCTTAACACCAACTAATTAAAGCAAATAAAACCACGATTTTCACAAATAAGCTTAAATAACCTTTTTTGCAAGAAAAAAAATACATTAAATGTACACAGTAATTTTAAGATGCATCAGATTTTACAAATTTTTAAATTTTAAAAAACTACTTCTTAAAATAAGAATAAACATAGTGATTTGTTTTGAGGTTTTCACTGGGAAGCTACAAAACTAAATGACTCACTGGAAGATAATTTGAAAATTAACCTGAAAACTTTCTGGCCCATAATATGCATGCTGCTTTGGGAAATTGATTGATAAGGATAAAAAGTTCACAAATAGGACTGAATCCAATTGTAAGTTTCCAGCCAGGTGATAGTCCATACATTAAGAACAGATAAGCCCACTCACTCCTATACTCTCATTTTATCAAGCCAGATCAGAAGAGTACACTTCTCCATCCATTTAAAATAAATTCTTTTAAGAACTGTCTAATTAAACAGACCTGTAGTTGCCTAAAAGGGGCAGGCATGAGTGAATTTTGGGGGGTTAACGAACTGTTCTGTATATTGACTGTAGTGGTGGTTACATTAACTATGCACTTGTCAAAACTGTATACTAAAGAGCAAAATTCACTATATACAAATAAGTTTTCTGTTCTGTCTTCAATTTCCATCTTCCCATTCTCTCTTTAATCTTCCTGGTAAAAGATTCTGCCCTCACTATTCTCCAAAATTATCTTTTTTAAAGCTAGCAATGATCCACATTGCTAAATCAGACTTTTCTAATCTGAACGACCAACAACATTTGACATAGTTCATTACTCGACTCTGAAAAGTATCCACACAGCTTCCAAAACACTTCATGCTTCTGATTTTTCCATTACCCATGACATGCCCGCGATCTATTAAACTCCTGTCTGAATCTTAAAAATAAAATAAAATAAAATCGCAGTGCCCCAGAGATTTCTTTTAGTCATCCAATCCCCTGCCTACTAAACATCTCTCTCCAATGGACCTCTAACAAGGTAACTTTTAACTTTTTTGGAACATATGTATTGATATTCACCCCTTGGCTGAGTTCCTGTGTTCTTCCCACAGCACCTCTCCATTAATGTAAATTCCAATATTCTCATTGTCCAGGCCAAAATTTGGTGATATCTTTAATTCCTCCCTCATTCCTCGTATCAATCTGTGCGTAAATCTGTTGGCATTAACTACCCTTCAAAATCCAACTATGTCCCACCACTGCTCATCACACCTCTGGTCCAACCAAAAATGAATGCTTCAATTTTCCGCATCATCTACATAATACCTATTGTAAAAGCACCGAGAATGACCCTGTTAAAATATAAAGAAGATCCCTTCCCTTTACTGAAACCCTTCCACTAGCTATCTGCTCAAATAAAAGCTAGACCTACAATGCCCTAAACAAGTTCTATATGATGTGCGTATTTCTCTCCTCTCCATGTAAGCTCAACTACCTGTTCTTTCTTATACACAGCAAGCAACTTTCCACCTCAAAACCACTGCACTTGCTATTTCTCGCTGAAATCTTCAATCTACAGACATGCTTAAACGAAGCTCCCTCACTTCCACCACGTCTAAGACTCAAACATCACCTTCGATTTATTTCTGTGAAATCCCATATTTAGAGGATGAAGAGACAAACTAAAGAGAGAAAATATCTGCAAATAACATACCTGACCAAATACTAGCACCTAAATTATATAACTCTTGAAACTAAATAGAAAAAAAAGATCTAATTTGAAAATGGTTTGAAAAAAATCATGGAGGTATTTCACAGATAAAGAAAATATGTTCAGTATCATCAGCTGACAGATACACCAATTTAAAATCCACGAGATTATCAACACAGACTGAAAAGAATATGGAGAAACTGGATTTATACATTTCTGAATGTAAATGATACAGCCACTTTAGAAAACAGAAAAATAGTTTGGTTCTTTAAAAATGACCATACCAACTAACATCAATCATACGCTTTTGGATTTATTCCAGAGAAATAAAACCTATGGTCACACAAATCACTGTATATGAATGCTAATAGCAGATTTGTAATGGCCAAAAATTTAAAAAATCAGCCCAGATGCCCTCCAACAGATGAATAGCTTAACAAACTTGGTGCAAAAATACCATGGAATATACTCAGCAATAAAAATGAAGAGACTATCAATTCTCAAAACAACTTGGATGAATCTCCAGGGAATTATACTGAGGGGGGAAAAAAAAAGCCAATCCCCAAAGGTTACATTCTCTTAGCAGTTAAGTCGACTTTTTTTTTTTTAGGAGATTACCAGGGATTAACCTGGGACCTCATATATGGGAGGAAGGTGTACAAGCACTGAGTTCAACGAAGGTAACATTTTTGAAATGACAAAATTTTAGAACTGGAGTAACAATCCAGTGGTATCCTATGAGCTAAGGATTAGGATGGTTAGGGGTGGACAGGAAGGAGGTAGGGGTGCTTAAAGGGGCAATAGAAAAGATCCTTCTAGTATTTTAACTGTTCAGTATGTTGACTGTGGTGGTAGTGGATATACGTAATAAAAATAAATCAAAATACAGACCTTCAGGCAAAATACAGGTAAAATTGAAGGAAATCTAAATAAGACCTGGGTCTTATCAATGTCATTATTCTGACTCTGATTTTAAGCTTTGCAAAATGTTACCACGGCAGTAAACTGGCCAAGCGTACAAAGCCTCTCTCTGTATTATTTCTTACAACGGAATGAGAATCTACAATTACCTCCAATTTTTAAAAAGTCATGTTTCTAAATGAGCCTTTGTATCCCCCCCCCCCCCCCAAGACTCATAAGAAGAACTTAATGGAAGCAGACTTGGCCCAATGGATAGGGCGTCCATCTACCACATGGGAGGTCCGCAGTTCAAACCCCAGGTCTCCTTGACCCGTATGGAGCTGGCCTGTGCACAGTGCTGATGCACACAAGGAGTGCCATGCCACGCAGGGGTGTCCCCCGCGTAGGGGAGCCCAATGCTCAAGGAGTGCGCCCCATACGGAGAGCCGCCCAGCACGAAAGAAAGTGCAGCTTGCCCAGGAATGGCGCCGCACACACGGGAGAGCTGACACACAAGATGACGCAACAAAAAGAAACACAGATACCCGGTGTTGCTGATAAGAATAGAAGCGGTCACAGAACAACACACAGCAAATGGACATAGAGAGCTGACAACAAGGGGAGAGTGGGGAATAAAAAACTAAAAACTTTAAAATTTAATAGATAACCTGCCAAAAGTGGATCCTTTTCAAGCTATATATTTCAAAATAAAAAATAAGACCTTGTACCTATAACGAACATAAAAGACCACTATTATGCCATGTTTGCTGTAAGGAAATCACAAACAAAAATTTCTACAGATTAGTCTCTTCTACTACATATACCGTGTGCTACAGATCTATCCTATCCCTTCCTTGTTGAATACTAATAATCCTACCATAATAATAGCATATTTATCACTGTAAGGTAATAAAGGTCCTAGAAAAATACATTTTACTACACTTGAACAAGTCAAAAGCTATTTGGTGGATTCTTGTTCCTTGGATTAAACAGCTCTTAAGAGGTTATCAAACTGTAGTGTTTTCCTATTTACCCAAAGGGTACTTTTTCTTTTCCCGCCAAAAAAAAAACAACAAAAAAACTTGAATACATGTTCATAGCAGCATTATTAAAAACAGAACCAACTCAACTGTCCATCAACTGATAATAGAGAAACATAATGTGCTATATCCATTCAATGGAATATTATTCAGTAATAAAAAGGAACATACTGATACCCCACTACAACATAGATGAACCTCAAAAACATTAGTATTACGACCCAGTCACTAAAGAACAAATGTTATAGGATTTCATTTATAGGAAATATCCAGAAGAGGTAAATCCACAAATACAGTAAATTAGAGGTTGCCTGGGCCAGGGAAGGGGTAAGAGGTGTGGAGAATGCCTGTTAATGGCATTTCTTTTGGGGGTAATGTTTAAAATTGGATCACTCGTGATTACATAACTGAATACAGAATTATACCTCGATAAAGCTGCAAATTTTAAAACAAAACTAAATAAAGACAAAGGGGCTTGACAAAATCTATGTAGATGAAGAATGCCCTGAAGTAGATTCCTGAAACAGTAGAGGCTACCATGGGATAGCAGAGGCTATCTTGGGATGAGATTAAATTACTAAAATATCACTTAATTCAGAGCCATAAAGCAGATTCTCTGATCCAAACTCAACAAATACTTCCTCTTCAAAGGAGTATCTCGCACCCAGTAAACATGCATCTGCATTACAACTGAGAGAAGCTGCCGGCTCCTGTACCCTCAATTAGATGCTCTGTTGTACCTTCAAGCTTAACCAAACCTTAAGAACAAAATAAAGGCTCAAATCTTTAGTTTAAGAAATATGATAGTTTTGCTTTTTATCCGTCTTGCATTTTCAATGGAGACTCCTCTTAGTGCTGCTCTTTACAACTACTTTTCTCCACTGTCTACCAAGATACCTTCCTGTAATAAATCTACAGATAATTCAAGAATAAAGACAAAACTGCTGCTTGTCCTAAAGTTCTGACAGCTCTCCAAACCATGCAACCTCCCTTTCATGTGACCTTTAAAGACATATTCCATTACCAGTGGTAAAAGCTAAATCTTATCATAGACATTAAAACCCTCCCTTCGTCCTCTCCATCCCCACATTTACAATGGTAACTACTTATACTACCTTTCTTCTTCCAGGGTCTCTTCACTAGCCATAGGGGATGTGTTCTGAGATACCACTGCATATGACTCCACAGCTTAATATGCCATAGTCTATTAACAAACTGTCTTCTTACCAATTATATGTAATATATATAATATGTATATATTAATGTATATATACACTATGGTGACACTAGAAAACAGGCTGGACCCCAACGAGGGACCTTTGCAATACTTGCTTAAAGATGGTACCCTCATCTTATCTGCCTAAAAACCTCCTAGTTACCCTCAAAGGTAAATTCAAATATAGCTCACTTAGTGAAATTATAATTGGCCTTTTTGAAAAAATGCTTTCTATGACATGATCCTGCACACTGCAGGATAAGTCACAACCTCTATTAACTTAACATCATGTTCTTCACTGTACAATATAGCACTGTTATACATGTCTTCTTTGATCTGTGTGTGGAATTCCTTTCTATTCCTGAGACACTACTATATTTATACAGAGTAATAATACTCTGAAAAATCTCTAATGGAAGGATTTCTACAGTCTACTTACATACAGTTTCATTACTATTATGTGCCATACAAAAAGGCTGATATGTTATCATAAATTCCTTAAAGACCACTGAACCAGGGTCTTATTTAAATCAGATCTTTTGTTTATTCAGGCATTTATTATATCAACTACCACACAGCAATCCATTACCAAAAGTGACTTTAAGTCTTTGTGATATTTCCTATGTTCCTGATTTCTCCATATAAGAATGTCTGAGAATTATTTAACTCTCCACAAATGTGTATTTTAAAAACTGAGATGTCACATACTGTGAAATTCACCCTTTCGAAGAATTCGACTCAATACTTATAATCACCCTTGTAATGATTAATAATTTTCAAACTGAATGACTAAAAATCAGTATGAAAGGAGATTTAGACAAATAAGAGAAATACAAAGTTTAAGGGAAAAAAAAAAAATCACTGTAAGAATTTCAGTGGAACTGCTCATACAAAGATAGTCCTCCTCCAAGAAGAGCTCTAGCAACAATTTCCCATAGAAGGAACAAGACCCTCAACAGAGTCCAACTGGTAACTAGGTCCTTCTGCAGGATCTCAACAGACTGACAATTCAACATCAACACACGAGTGATATATACAACTACCCTAGCTTTATACAGACTCCCTGAATATGAATCCAGAGCAAAAACTTACATTTAGTGTGTACTCCTAACATAAAAAGATGTTAATCTTCAAGTAATTATAAATTATATACGACAGACTTGAGACGTGTATCTGTTAAGTTACTATTGTTTCTGAGTGTTAGAAGATTAATAAATAAATCTACCTAAAATGGTAACTTGACATCAATAACAACTTATCTTAAAATTTATCTAAAAACTTCCAGAACAGTTAACATCAATGTGGTAAACTGAACTATATACCCCAATTCACAAATGTTCTTGATCTTGATCCATAATGAACCAATTGAAGGCAGGTTCTTTTAAGATCTTATATTAGTTAATGTGTGACCGAAGAGTGGGCTTCAGTCCAGATAGCCAGAGTCCTTTGAACAGAAGAAGCCACTGGGAGGAGCAAGCAGCAGGAAATTAAGTGGGAACACAAGAAAAAGGATATAAGAATCAGGAATGGCTTAAGAATATACTTTTGAAAAGGCAGGCCAAATTTAATCACAAGGATAACTTACTGGGAAAATAATAATTTGGGAATTCGATCACTAAAATGAAAAATTTGGCTATTGAAGTAAACCATACTAAAATATTAACAAGAAAATTTAGGAGATCGACAAAGCTCTACAAGAACAAGAAAGGAATGTACCCTAAAAATTCTTCCAAACCAAGGTAATCTTTCTTAATCTTGGGTTTTGTTTTCTTCCCATCCCACGGCTGAAAATCAGTAATCTTATTGGCACTGCACAACACAAAAACTATAGAATCCAACCCTTTGCTGTCTCAAAAGACAGCATTGTAGAATACAAGGGACTCAATTAAGTTTTTACTTTTGATTATTTTCCAGTTTTAAAAGTAAAGAATTAACATATTAGGGCCTGATCACTGACAACCACGAATATTTAAGCAAGAATACAAATCACTCTAATTTTTCATTAACCAAATATCAACATTAAATTACATACTTCCTTGTATCTAAAATATGATTCTCTTTACCTAAAGACCCAATACCTACATTCTTACAGTTGCTGCCAGAAGTCAAGCTGATCAGGATTAAAGTACATAATCTTTAAGTATTCTGACTTCTGCTCTACCCCCACCAACTCAAAGGTAATACAAGTGGCAGAGGAACATGCTACTAAACAACACCATCTGAAAAACTATGGGAAAAAAAACTGTCTATGGAAACTGACCAGACAGTGAATGGTAACAGGGAATTATGGAAATTTAGGTATATATGGTATTGTCATATTTATAAAGGCAATCTTCATCTTAATTAGTTATATATGAAATATTTGCAGGTAAGTCAGAAATCCTTCACAATACTCTGGGAGGGGGCAATATTGGCATTAGTTAAGTATTAAATTTGGTAACAGATTCATTATATGATCCTGTTTTTATATATTCAGATTCCCTTCGTTTTGATATTTATTTAGTGGCAACAAAATATATAAGATGATGTTGGTATTAATAGGGTTAATAAAATTCCAAAGTATAATTTTCAAAGAAATTGGTGGAGACTTTGATAAAAAATAGGGATTCCCCATAATCCAAAGCTGGATACTAAAAAAATGGCCTGAGGAAATAAAATGTCATGAAATACTTATGTGAATTATAGCATATTCAGAGTCAGGAGACACTGATTTAACCACATTTTCTATAGCTTCCAGTATACCTCAGAGCCTACTTCTCACCTTCTTTTAATAAGGAACCTAACATAGTTGACCCAAAATCAACTTTACTCACTAACAGTCAAAAATCTGAACCTTAGATGATTTCTGAAATTTTCCAAAGGAGCTTTTCCACCCTCTAGCACTTTCTACCTAAAGAACTGTTATTTCCCATACCAGCAAACTAAATTTGCTACTTTCCTGATTAATGAAGCACTTTCCCCTCTCAGTTCATACACACTATCACGAATAAGTAATTTCTTGACTTGAGGTGTTTAAGTGCACAGCACACGTTCATCTCCTAAAATTCTTAACTTGACACTGTTTAACTTCCCAAAATTTTGGTGCTATACTTCAATCAGCAATTCATGAACTATACCTGGTCACTCCTCTAGTCATCAGAAATCTTTTCCTGTTGGTTGAGGTTAGAATGG
Organism: Dasypus novemcinctus; assembly: GCF_030445035.2. Classification (NCBI taxonomy): domain Eukaryota; kingdom Metazoa; phylum Chordata; class Mammalia; order Cingulata; family Dasypodidae; genus Dasypus; species Dasypus novemcinctus. Next base: position 95,637,477 of record NC_080675.1, on the reverse strand, counting down.
AAAGGGATTATACTTTCACTATTTGAAAGTACTTCATATTTTCACTGCAAAGTGATTTGAAACTACCTGTATCATCTTCACTGATGTTTCCTTCTAAAAACACATCACTGTCAATTTTATATTCTAAGTTTCACTCTTAGAATGGTTGGAAGTTACATTTCTAGACATTCATATTCATTAATGACATTTTTGCAATACCTTTTTATTTCAAATTCAATTTTATGTAGAATTATTATCAATGGGAATCTCTTTCATATATATGAATATGTATATCTAATGTATTCCAATACATAATGGTTAATAAAATCTGGTACTGGTTTGTAAAAAAAAAAAAAAAAAGAAAAAAAGAAAAAAAAATAATGGAAAGGTAAAGATAGTCCTTTTTACTGACTTTCAATATACTCAACTACTCATCAAAGAATACCTAAAGGTATTCCCCCTTCTTGAAAATTGAAGAGTGAGGCCAACAGTGGTGTGGCCACCTATTTTTTAGGCCCATATATCAGTATTAATAAATGTGAAAGGGGAAGCAGATGTAGCTCAAGTGGTTACACACCTGCTTCCCATGTACAAGGTCACTCTGGTTCCATCCCCAGGACCTCCTAAAAAACTAAGAAATGTATAAAACCAATTCTCACTGGGGAGCAGATGTAGCCCAGTGGTTGAGCGCCTGCTTCCCATGTATGAAGCCCAGGGTTCAATCCCCAGTACTTCCTTTAAAAAAAAAAAAAAATTGAAGATATTTCAACATCTAAAATTCTCTACTCCTCCTTGCTATCTTTATCAACCCTCTCAACCAGCTTCTCTCTTACACTTAAAACAATTTTTTTCAAACTTATTTACACTGACATGACAGGGACTGATCAAGTTTGACTCTGGGATGGGAAGTGGACTTGGTCCAGTGGTTAGGGCATACATCTAAGGTCCGCGGTTCAAACCTCAGGCCTCCTTGACCCGTGTGGAGCTGGCCAATGCGCAGTGCTGATACGCACAACTGTCCCCCATGTAGGGGAGCCCCGCACACAAGGAGTGTGCCCAGGAAGGAGAGATGCCCAAGAATGGTGCCACACACACAGAGAGCTGACACAACAAGATGACACAACAAAAAGAAACACAGATTCCCGTGCTGCTGACAACAACAGAAACGGACAAAAAAGCAGCAGCAGCAAATAGATACAGAGAACAGACAACCGGGGTGGGGGGGGAGGGAGAAAAATAAATAATCTTTAAAAAGTTTGACTCTGGGGACTGATGTAGCTCAAGTGGTTGAGCACATACTTCCCACATGGGAGGTCTGGGTTCAGTTCCCAGTGCCTCCTAAAAAAAAAAAAAACAAATGAAAAAACCAACTCATGGAAGCTAATTTAGCTCAGTAGTTAAATGCAGGCTTCCCACATACAAGGTCTGCGGTTAATCCTTGGCAAATATAAAAAAATAAAATAAAAAAATAATGAATAAAATAAAATGGCAAAGTTTCTGACTAACCAAGAACAAAAAGACCAAAATTAAAACTCTTAAAGACTATTTTCATTATATTACAATTTTCTATTTAGTGAAAATTTAAAACTGGAGTTTTACTCTGGAGTTCATGGTTGCCCAGAAATTATACCAAAAAAGTATGGCTGCATTAACATTTTTAATGGACACATAAGAAAAAAAGAAACTAAGATTCACAGAATCAGTACGTTTTCCTTTATACTAATGATTCTCAACCCTGACTAGGAATTCCCATCTCTTGGGAAGCCTAAATATACACATACACACCCCAATACTTAAAAGATTCCACCTACACCAGTTATGTAAGATTCTGCAGGTGTAACTGGGCTTAAATATACTATAAATGCATGGCCAAATATGTGCAGAAAAGGTAAAAATGACACCTGTGCCAGATAAATTTTCCATGGGTTTCAGTGCCTTTAAAAGTCACTCAAAGAGTGACCTTGTTCTCTCTAGCAAAGATCTGGTCTCTCATTTTAATTTGTGTATCATATAAAGTATGAAAATACTTAAAATTTTCAAGAAGTATTCAAACAAAACAACTACAAAAATCTGAAGTAATCTCTACAGACTAAAGAAATATTCATTTTGATGACACAGTAAGAAGATTCAAATCACAAAAATCTTAATTTGGCTTTCAAGGCCAAGCGTATCAAACTATCTTTCCAGTCGTCTTCTTTTGACTATTAATGGCAGCTTGGCATTTACCTAACACATTTTCAGGTCTGTGCACATGATGTTTATTGGCTGACTTAAATCTCTTTCCCAAACTGCTTTGATGATGGATTAACTCAGCTCAAATATTTCCTCTCAAAGAAGCTTCTAATTTATACCAAAAGCAGAGATGAATTCTAGTTGGATTTATATACAGTAATAACATAAAAATGCTAATCATCAGAATCCTAATACTCTAACGTGAAAAAAAGCAAAGAAAAATATATAATTATTGTTTATCAAATAAATACATAAGTCAATGACCGTTTTATACTACATAATTTTAAAAGCTGCAAACTAGGAAAATGTTTCCTTGGTTAATGAAAACTAGTTTTCAGTATGCCAATGTGATACTAGTAGTTTTTTAGCCTATCATTCCCATCCCCAATAACAAATTCCTCCTTCAGCATTAGGTCTAAATCCATCAAAGCCATCTGTAATAACCCAGTCCTATCCACACATTTTCTCAGTTCATTCCTCATGACTCTCCAACAAGCTCTAGGACTGATATAAAGGCATAAGAAGTAATCAGTCATTATGCCAACCTCCCTGGCCTTTCAGAAATGCTCCACCACCACCTCCCAATCTACAACAGTCTTAAAACTCTTAGAGCAATTTGTTTTAATGCATTGATTTAAATGGATATGGTTGCCATATTCTATTTTTGTATTAGTTGGTTTGCTAAAAGAGACTATAGGATTTTCAAAGCAGGGGTCTTATAAAATAGTTTTTCTATATTCTCCTACAATGCCAAGCAAAGTGGCAAATTAAGTATATAACAGGGAAATAAGGGCAAGAACATGGAATAACTGATGCATCCAATTTCATCATAAGGCAAGTCAGGGAGTCCTTGTTTTAATATGGTCTACAAATTAAAGCCACAACTGAATAAAAAGTGAAAATCAGTAGTACAAAAAAGAATGGACATGTCACCAATGCCCTGAAAATATATGAACAAATTCTTTGAAATCAACAGAAATGACACCCTTCCTCTGCTGATTTTGAGGGAGGCAACTTTTGTTTTGGCAATTGGGAGGAAAACTATGTTTAAAAAACACATTTACTGTTCATTAATACAAAAAGGAAAATTCATTACTACAAAACAGGAAGATAAAATGGTTACTGTACGGTTTTAACAGAATAGGAAAAATAAAACTGCTTCAACGTACCTGTCATAATAATCCCGTTGAAAGTCATAGTCCAAGTCAAAAGAAGAGCTGAAAAATAAATACCGAAAAAGATTAACTTGGAGGTATTGATGTCAAGATACAACAACAGATGGGAAAAAAAAAGCCATGCCAAACAAATCACAACAAATAGATCAACAAGATTAGCTTGGAATATTACTCAATGACTTAACAAATTACTAAGTTTGGAATTCTTTTTCTCAATAGGATTGCTGTCACCTTAGGCCACTGGACATACAGTAATCAAATTGTTAATTCAGGTGAAAAACTGATAAAATTTGAACACATGACATAATACCTAAAAGAATAGGAACACTGGAAAATACAACAGTCAACTAAACATTCTTAAATACCCCTTCCCTTGTTTCTTATTCCCCAGCTTCTCAGAAGCAAAAATAAATCCTCTTGAAGGATTTCAACTTATGTTTTAAATACCAAACTAGCATTTAATAGCAAATCTCAGGTCTAATAATTCTCTGGGAAATAGGGGCAAAAAGGAGGCATATTAAAATATACAAAATTAATAAAGCAAAATTACTTTTACATAGATTAAATAAACTATATTTAACCCTCCCCACATCCAGAAAACAGATAGAGAAGATGCCCAGTGATGGACACAATGCAGTTATAAATAATAAAGTTCCGGACCTGAGTAGAGGGGACGGAGAAGGGTGTTCTGGTACTGACCCGTACATCTCCGCTGCAGATCGTTTCACACCTGCTTTTCCTCTGTTCACTTTTGGCTCTGCAGCCAAATTAATATCTGAAAAAAACAAAAAAACAAAAAAAAACAAAAGTTTTAATAACTCTGGAGAAAAAAATTCTCAACATTTGCAGGGTATAGTCATACATCAATGGTTCTAACAAAGTATTTTATCTTCACTTATTAAAAATTCTCTTCCATTTCTATGGCATTCAGTTCTGTACCAAAAGGATCCATCATACATAATACGCTAAGTTTGTCTTTGCTATCTTTTACCTGCAACTCCCACTTTACTCTCACTTTACTCTCCTTATTAGGCTGTTCACTCTTCCTACCACAGGAGAAAAGTTATCAATGACTAAAGAGTCACCTTTCCAACCGAAGGTCAGTGCATTTTAAATGATTAGCACACACAAACATATTAGAAATAACCAATGACTTCAGAGTCATGAATTGATATGGCTGAAACCATGGAACCCTCAGAGGCAATTTTTATTCCCCTCACAAGTAGGTTAGTTCAACAGTACAGTACTTAAAACATCCAGAATAAGAACTGCTGTTAAGAATGTGGACAATGAATCGCTTAGGAAAGTTTCAGGCCCGCTCCCCACAAAAAAAAAATAAGAAAAATAAAGAAACAAACGGGGGAAATCCTAGATTCCATATACAGTATCATTTTTTAAAACATTTATTTATTTCTTCCTCCCCACCCAATCTAGTTGTCTGCTCTCTGTGTCCATTTGTTGTACGTTCTTTTGTGCTTGTCTTCTCTTTAGGTGACACCGGGAACAGATCCTGGGACCTTCCAGAGTGGGAGAGAGGTGCTCAGTCTCTTACACCACCTCAACTCCCCGGTCTGCTGTGTCTTCTTGTCTCTCCCTGTGTCTTTTTCTTGCGTCATCTCGCTGTGCCAGCTCTCCAAGAGGACTACCTTGCCTTCACCAGGAGGCCCAAGGAATCGAACCCTGGACCTCCTATACAGTGGAAAGGAGCCCAAATGCTTGAGCCACATCTGCTTCCCCAATATAATTTTAAAACATCTACCAGAGCTGCCAGCTACTTACTCTGATGATACCAATAAAGAATACATGTTCTTTAAAAAAAGAATAATTGTTTTTAAAATGCTAAGTTAAATAAAAACCTGCACTGACGGTACAGAGGATGAACACTCTTAGTACCCAGATTGTTATTTATAAATAATCCCTACTAAAACGAACTAGTGGAAAATTTCAGATTTAGGTTAAGAAATAAATCACTCTTTTACAACTTCTAACGGAAAATCTGATGGGGAATTTATAATGGCTATATCAGGATGTACCTAAACCCACAAACCATTCTTAAAAATCCCTAAAATTAGGACAACCATCTTAGACCTGTTTTGACACAATACAAAATACGGGAATTCACAATGAAGTATTTTCACCAAAATAAAACGAACGTGAATTTAATCAAGCCTCTAGAGCCGCATGATACAATACAGTGAAGCCCCCTAGACAAATGTGGTGATTAAGCAATTGAAAGGAGGCTAATCTCAATTCAGCTGGGCTTTAAGTGTAATACACTCAACGGATTTCAATGCTTTATATAAAAGTAAAAAATGCCTCAGTATTTTTTATTTTGATTACATGTTGAAATGACAGTATTTTGGGTATATCAGGTGAAATAAAATATCAGAATAAATTTCACCTTTTACTTCTTTAAAGTTGCGCTACTGAAGAATTTTTAATTACGTACGTCTCACCTTGTATTTTTATTAGACAGTGCTACTGAAAATCGAACAATAGTACATAAAAAAGGGACAGGAAAAAAGTTACATGACATCAGAATCAACCAAGTACAAAACGTAGCAAGTGGTACAAAGATTTCAACAAATTAAATGTCATGAACTTTCAAAAGGTGGGGTTTAGACATAGGATATGTCTATGTGAACATGGATTACATTCTGGTCTGAATAAAGCTATTTTAAATTTGAGGCACAAGGAAGAAATCTGAATATGGATTGACTATTAGGTGACACTATGGAATTTGTCAATTTTGGTAGCTGTAATAATGACCATGTGTTTTGCATCATTAAAAGCCCTTACTGGGATGCAGATGTGGCTCAAACGATTGGACTTCCACCTACCACACGGGAGGCCCCAGGTTCTGTTCCCGGTGCCTCCTGGAGAAGGCAAGCTGGCACAGCAGGCAGGCACAACAAGCTGACACAACAAGATGACACAATAAACCAGGGAATTGAGGTGTGTCAGGTGACTGAGTACCTCTCTTCCACATGGGAGGTACTGGGTTCACTTCCCAGTGCCTCCTAAAGAGAAAACGAGCAGACAAAGACAGCACACAGCAAATGGACACAGAGCAGACAGTGACCACAAACAACTGGGGATGGGGGGAGCAAAAAAAATAAAATACTTAAAAAGGAAATTGTTTATTACTATTTAAATAATGAATATGCTTTAATAATGACAGAAGTGATGAACAACTAAGTGATTATACCAATACCACTGATTGTACAATACAAATTACACAGAATTCTCATTTCAATCAAGGTGGAATAAAAGCTGCCACAATACAGGCAGAATGAAAGTCACTAAATATACACCAAATTTCCAAAGTAGTTCTCAAAACATCAACATGGTAATACTTAAAAGGGAATAAAACCACTCCAGCCTGAAGAAAGGACAATAAGGGAGGATCAATCATGAGTTGGACTTCAAAACTGATATACATTATGCATTTTAAAAAACTGAGGGGAAAAAAAAAAATTTGAGGGAAGCAGATCTGGCCCAATGGATAGAGCATCCGCCTACCACGAGAGGTCCAAGGTTCAAACCCAGGGGCCTCCTGACCCGTATGATGAGCTGGCTCAAGCACAGTGCTGATGCGTGCAAGGAATGCCCTGACATATGGGTGTCCCCCGCATAGGGGAGCCCCATGCGTTAGGAGTGCGCCCCATAAGGAGAGCCGCCCAGTGCGAAAAAAGTGCAGCCTGCCCAGGAATGGTGCCACACACACAGAGAACTGAGCACCAAGGTGATGCAACAAAACGAGACAGATTTCAGGTGACGCGGACAAGAATACAAGCAGACACAAAAGAACACACAGTGAATGGACAGAGAGCGCAGACAACTGGGGGGCAGGGAAGGGGAGAGAAATAAATTTTTCAAAAATTAACTGAACACAAACTCCTCTAAAAATGCCCAAAGCAAAATGAAGTTTTCATAGTATCACAGGGCTCTTCAAAAAAAAGTTTCAAGGGCAGCGGACTTTGGCCCAGTGGTTAGGGCCCCATCTACCACATGGGAGGTCCGTGGTTCAAACCCCGGGCCTCCTTGAACCGTGTGGAGCTGGCCCATGCGCAGTACTGATGCGCGCAAGGATTGCCATGCCACGCAGGGCTGTCCCTCGCGTAGGGGAGCCCTACGCGCAAGGAGTGCGCCCGGGAAGGAGAGCCGCCCAGTGCGAAACAAAGTGCAGCAGGAATGGTGCTGCACACACGGAGAGATGACACAAGAAGATGACACAACAAAAAGAAACACAGATTCCTGTGCCGCTGACAGCAACAGAAGCGGACAAAGAAGACAACGCAGCAAACAGACACAGAGAACAGACAACCGGGTTGGGGTGGGCAAAGGGCGAGAAAAAAAAGTTTAAAAACCTCATTAATTATGAATTGCTGTAAACTTTACAAATCTAAAAAGTTTGTTAAGAACTTGTAAAAGCAACATTAACTACAGAACTAGTCTAGTCATTCTTCCTCTCTCTCTCTAACTATATGGAACTTAGGCTATTTGTGCTTTTATTTAATCCATAAAAAGCAAAAAGAAATGGCCTTCACTTAAAAACCCTTTAATTTCCCCAATGTTTATACCAGTTAAGTGAAAGTAACCAAGAAAATATAACCTCTATCAAATTACTGTGACTCTGGGCAGTAATACCAGAAGTTAACAATGATTTAGTAAACTGTTCATGGCTATGAAATTCTAAAATTATATGGAACACACTTATTCTATAATATATATATAATATAATATATATTCTATTATATATATATATAATTATTCTATAATTGGGAATGCAATCTCCCCAAAAGTTTAGAATCTAAACCATTACCTTAAAACAGTTCAGATCTCATTTTACAAAGTTTAAACAAAAGAGTACCCTTATTGGGGAATATTTAAAACATATACACGGTTCATATTACTGGCAGATGCAACCCTTTTGAGTGTAATGTATTAGGACTATACTAGAAAATCTCATGAGTCATTTCAATTAATCCTCTCAATTAATCCAAATCCTCTCATGTACAGAATGATTGCCTCAAGTAAGAGTTAAGTATTCAAGTACTATTATATCTCCATTTTAACACATGAGAAAATTTAAAGCTCCATCAATGGTTTCAGCATGTCTGATTGCAGAGGAAGGAAGGCAATCTTGACTCCAGAACACATCCATGATTAAACTATACTGTCTTTCCTAAATCTACTGTGAAAAGTATGGACACAGGCATTTAGATACATGTAGAAATGTAGAAATATTATTCCTACATCTTTCTTACTCAAGTCTGCCAACTACGGTTTATTCAGCTTCTACTTTGAGAAATGGAGTAATAAATAGAACCCTTTTTCAACACATTACACATAACCTTAAAAGTCATAGCCACAACCATGCAAAATATTTCAGACTGTCAAGTTTATGGATGGAAAAAGAGAAAAAACTATCAGGGCTGAATTACATCAATGAAAACAATTTATTTCACCCAGATCTTACCTAAAACCTGGCCAGCAATCATTCTGCCATCTTCTCCTGCCACAGCAGCGCGGGCATTTCTCTCATTAACATACTGAACAAAGGCAAAGCCCTTATGAACAGAGCAGCCCACAATTTTGCCATACTTTGAGAAGATTGCCTCCACATCAGACTTCTTCACCACAAGAGTATTGAGATTCCCAATGAATACACGGGAGTTCATGGAGCGAGGATCTGTCTTGTTGGTAACATTGCTGGCCATGGTGTTTGATGATAAGCTTTGTCACAAAGCACAAAACCTGGAAGAAAAAAATGCATTCAGGTGAACAGACGCTAAAATCAAATTTCCTGATATTTCTTATTTTTAGCCAGTATGACTCAACTTGCAGCAGCAAATGAAGCAGATCAAGTATATTGCTATACGAAGACCAGTGCCCATGAATTTATCCCTAAAGAATCCAACTTCATCCTCTCTAAACTATTCCAGCTGCAATAAGGTATCATTTCTCAAGGAAAAAAAATCCTTCTTTTAGAGTATTCTTACTCTAGAGTATATTTTAGAGTACTATTAGCAACACAATCCTCTTGGACATTATGTCCAAGTGGCCACACTTCATATTCTGACATCCTAAAACAGACTAGGACCCCCTAAAATTCTCATCAATTGCTGCTTAAGTCTTCAATTTCACAGTCATGCTACCCATTTCTTACTATTTATCAATAATTATTAGCTACATCTTTCTGCATAAGGGTTTTACTAAAATGAGACTCACACACATTCCCCCAAAACTATACAAAACCCCAAGTTCTATCCCAAATCTTTAACTGGATAAATGTGGAAAATGACATTCCAGCCTCCAAACATAATAGAACCAATTCATTCTGGACAGATCTATTTTTAGGTTATTTCAAATTACTTATATGCTGCAGATAACTTTATCAACATCATCTTTTTATAGAGTACAATGACTCAACCTAGTTTGACGTGATGACCTAGAATGTAAGAACATTTAATAATACTGGATAGTGATTATGAAAATAGCTAGATGGATAACTGTATAGATCATAAGAGAAACAAGAGAAGAAAGGTAGAGAACACAATTTTCCTCAGACACTTTAAAAACAAAAACTTTCTGTAGGTTATACAAACTCAATCCTGTTATAACTACATGGAAATTTACTATAATAATCTTACCTAACAATCTTTTAGCTTCCCACCCCACCCCCAACCTTGAACAGGGCTGAAAGATGGACCAGTTAGAATTACAGCAACATCCTTAAGATACTTCACCCTTGTCCCTTTGAAAGGTACTGAAGAACCTCAAGTCAAAAAAGTTATCAAACAGTATCCTCAAGTGACGCATGACTAGTTCTCATTATGTAAAAATGTCTTCTAATATACCTTATAAACACACAGTATGTTATCTGTACCCCTACTAACCTGACAGTCATTTAAGAGGCAGTTCTAGTTTAAAAGCTGTAACAATTGCTTGCCTCCTCCCCTTTCTGAAATCCAAGAAAATCTGTCTTCTGTCTTCTATCTTGATTTCTAATTTGTATAGAAACAGAAACTCAACCATTCTGAATCTTTTTTTTTGGTTAAGCAATCAAGAGAAAGAGTAGCCATTGAGAACCAACAATTTTTTAACTCAAAGTTGCAAAGTTGCAGTGGCAGAAATCCTGTGAACCCCAAGAAGAATTAAGACAGAAACCTGCCCAACAACCTGCCTTCAGGTATTAACCTTTGACTTCTAACCTTTGCTATTATTACAATTCTCACAAGGATGGTTGTAACTAGTGTCAATCTAGATGCAAAGAGAATTCAATACTTAGGATTATTAGGGCTTACTTGGCCATTGAATGTCATTTGAAAGGCTGGCAGCCAGCCAGATAGTTTTTATTTAGACATTTTATGGTTCTATTTGTTAGATTTACTTTTTTTCCTTAAATGCACTGGATATACACAAATTATTTTTGAATCATATGTTACACATATATTTGGTTCCTAGTAACGCAATCATACAGTATTCGTCCTTTTCAGTCATGTTTTTTAAAAATTTTAAAGATGCTAACGTGAGATACCAGGGATTGAACCCACGATCTCATACATGGGAAGCAGGCAAACAATCACTGAGCTATATCTGCTCCCCAATGAGAGCTGGGTTATTTTTATTTGTTTTGTTTTTAGGCAGTATCAGGAATTGAATCCAGGATCTCGTACGTGGAGAGCAGGGTTTGCCATTAGGGCTTCCCATTTGAGCTTCCTCCTCTCCCAAGGATATGCTTTTCATTTTCTGTGATTATATGCAGTTTCGATATTTGCTACAAGAAATATTAATTACTTAATATAGGAAAAATAATTCAAACGTCACATTTAGCTACAGCAATGTAAGGGCTTTCAAGATCTATTCTGTTAAGTATTTAACCAAGATATGGGAACAGGAGAGGGTCACCCACAAACACCCACTCCCAGGAATATGTTCTTCTAAGGAATTAACACTCTGAATGTAAAATACAATGTAAACTATAATCCAATATGGCAATGCTCCAAAATGTGTTCATCAATTTTAACAAATATACCACAGTAATCAAGGATGCTGTTATATAAATGTGGGAAAATGTGGGAGGGGTAGTGAGGGACATAGGAATCACCTATATTTTTTATTTAACATTTTATGTAATCTAAGTATCTTTAATACATACATATATTTTAATTTAACAGTCACTACAAAAGAAATGAGGGCCACTTCAGAGGACAAACTGATAAACATGTACTCGAAATTTACATTCTAGTGATACTGCAGTACAAAAACTTTAATGAAAAGGAAATATATTTCCCAAAGATTTAAGAAACCACCAGATGATCTCAGATGGTATTTACTAGCCTTTATTTGCGAGGTCTCTGGAAAAGAAGAAAGATGGTCATAACCTAAATGCCAAGAACTACTGAAATAGATCTAAGGCTCCTGGAAGAATGTAACAGCATAGTTTTTTAATCTCTCTAAATGCCCACATAGAAACAAAGTGACTAGGTAACTAACTAAATGGATGGTGGTGACCGTAGCACAACATTATGAAGGTATTTAACAACACTGATTTATATATTTAAATATAGCTAAAAGGGACACAGTGTGTTAGATTGTTGTAAATAGAATTAAAAATTGTTACTGAAATAATGAAAATGTTCTAAACAATGACTGAAGTGATAAAGGTACCATATGTGATTATACCAAATACCACTGACTGTATACTGTGCATAAACTGCATGCTTTATTAATACATATCAATTAAACTGCTGAAGAATCCAGGGCATTTGATACTAGTTTCTCAGAGTGTGGATTTTCCAGATTTCATATAGTTCAAGATGTTTGTCTATCCTCTGGACTTCCAGAAACTGGCAGCTAGCTCCAAAGCCTTGATTAGACTCATGTTTGACCCCCTGGCTACAGGGGGCATTGTCATTTTGAAATATTTAAATTCCATCATGTTTATATATTTTGCTGTCAAGTGTCCCTAATAAATTACTACTAACTCAAGGGAACAATAGTCACTCGGTTCTTGTGTGTTAGTTAAGAGATTGCCTGTATTTATACCTGCACATCAGCTTTGCTGGATATAAAAATCCTTGGATAACATTTTTCTTTCCTTAAATGTACTACTCCATTTACTTCTGAAAGTTTTTCTGGCAGTCACAGAACAATTCCACAGGGCAGGCGAAAGTTCTACTTCCTGGCTTGAATGATAGTTACAAAGACTTTTGCTTTATAACAACTCATTACATAGTTTTTTTTAAAGTCTAACAGATATGGAACAGACCTTCTGAGTAATGAGGCTACCTCATTAGTCGTAAGTTTATCCTTTAGAGAAATTCTGTGAAGGGTGAAGAATGAGTGAATTCTCCTTACTTCGAAAAAATAAATGATGGAAAGTGGGACTTGGCCCAGTGGTTAGGGAATCCATCTACCACATGGGAGGTCCGCGGGTCAAACCCCGGGCCTCCTTGACCCGTGTGGAGCTGGCCCATGCACAGTGCTGATGCGCGCAAGGAGTGCCATGCCACGCAGGGGTGTCCCCCGCATAGTGGAGCCCCACGCACAAGTGGAGCCCCACGCACAAGGAGTGCGCCCCGGAAGGAGAGCCGCCCAGGAATGGTGCCGCCCACACGGAGAGCTGACACAACAAGAGACACAGATTCCCATGTCGCTCACAACAACAGAAGTGGACAAAGACGACGACGCAGCAAACAGACACAGAGAATAGACCCGGGGCGGGGGGGGGGTGGCGGGGGGGGTAAATAAATAAATAAATGGTAAGGCATAATAAAATGGGAGGGACTTCCCTGACCAGTATTTATCTAAAAATGTAGTCTCAAAGAAGTAATGGATTTAAGTGTTGCAGAATGTATCAACTTTTGCATTTTATACAAATCTAAAACAGTTTCTTTACTAATAATACTCTACATGCAGTTATGTAAAAAAACTTTTTAACAAAACCAATATTCGAATTACCAGCAACTGTCTTTATAAAATATTTGTCAAAAAGCAGTAGGGTGGGAAACGGGTATGGCTCAAGCAACTGGGCTCCTGCCTACCACACAGGAGGTCCCTGGTTTGGTTCCCAATGCCTCCTGAAGAAGACAGCAAGCTAAAGCGATAGGTAGGCAGCAAGCTGATGCAACAAGAGACACAAGAAGAAAAACTTAATAAGAGACACAACAAAGCAGGGAATGGCGTTCTGGTGCCTAAAGACAGTGAGCTGTTGGCATAGACAGCCATGGCAAGCAGACACAAAGATGACGCAAGAAAAACATAAGAAACAAAAGAGCAGGGAACGAAGGTGGCTCAAGCAATTAGGTGCCTCCTTCCCACAAGAGAGGTCCCAGTGCCTCCTGAAAGAGAAGATGAGCAGACACAGCACACAACAAATGGACAAAGAGCAGACAATGATCACACCAACAAGGTTGGAGAAAGGGGTGTGTGAATAAAAATGAATCTTAAAAAAAATAAAGCAGTATAAAAACTTGTACGTAACAGGAAACATAAACTACAAATAAAATATGTGCTCAAGGACAAATATGCCCAACAGTGCTTATATGTTTATATGTTGTTGCCTGTGGATATTATTTATTATAGGCTTCTTAGGGTTTCTGTATTTTCCAAATTTTCTGCAATGAACATGTAGGTTGGTTATTGGGTGTTTTTTTTTTTTCACATTGGGTGTTTTTGTTTTTTTTTTTTCACAAAAGCCTGGAAAACCAGCAAGAACTGGCAGGAACAACTTTTCCAAATCCAGAAAATATTTAAAGGATTGCAGTAACAGGCAAGTGCCTACTCAAGAAAAAGGTTACTTAATAGTAGAATCTCTAGAAGCCCTGGCCAGGGCTCCTACAAAAAAAAACTATTGGAGGGAAGCAGATGTGGCTCAACTGATAGAGCACCTGCCTACCATTATAGGAGGTCCAGGGTTTGACCCAGGGCCTCCTGGCCCATGTGGTGAGCTGGCCCACACAGTGATGCCGTGCAGAAGAAGTGCCATTCCGTGCCATGCAGGAGTGCCCCCTGTGTAGGGGAGCCCCATGAGCTAAGAGTGCACCCCACAAGGAGAGCCACCCCATGCGAAAAAAAAGTGCAGCCTGCCCAGGAGTGGCACCACACAGAGAGTTGCCGCAGCAAGATGACATACAAAAAGAGACTGATTTCCAGTGTTGTCTAGAATGCAAGCAGACACAAAAGAACACACCCCAGTGAATGGACAGAAGAAAGGGGGGAGTCACGAAGTGACCCTATGAGGTAGTAATCATGACACACTGCCTGGGGCAAAAGATGGCTGCAAGGCAGTGCTCCAGAGCATGAGGAGACTCTACTAGGGAAGAGATCTGGAACTTTGTAAATGGGGAATTTCTAGGACAACACCAGCATGCCCAAGATTCAAGCATAAAAATAAGATTTGGGGATGGCTCTACACTTTGACCTGGAATTATTCTCTAAACTCACTATATAAATAAGCCGTAAAAGGGATCACCTGTTCAGGTAGGTCCCTGCAAAAACTAGGAAAGGTCTTTTTTTCTTTTTTTTGCTAGCTCCTGGCATGTCAGCAAAGCTCCTTAAACTGGCTTAAGGAACAAAAGCTTTGGAGTCTAAAATCTAGCAATAACACATTAAAACACCAAAATGCCCAGATTCCAACAAAGGATTACAAAATACAAAGAAACAAACCTAGGCAAAAGAGAAGCATTAGAAAACATCAATGAGAAGGACCAGACCTGGTACATACAAGACAAAAAACCATCAAATGTGAAACAAAAAATTTTGAAAGCCCTAAGAAAAAAGCAACATAACATGTCCAAGGGAGCATCAATAAAATTAAGTACTGATTTTTCATTAGAAACCGTGGAATCAAGAAGGTACTGGGACTACAATATTTAAGTGATGAAAGCAAGAAAAAAAAAAGGAAAAAAAAATTCTATATCCCATAAAACTGTCTTTTAAAACTCACAGAGTTAAGACTTTTCCAGATGAAAGGTGAGGGAGTTTATCACCATTAGACAAATCCCCCAAGAGATACTAAGGAGAATTCTGCAGGCTGAAAGGAAAGGACAAGTGACCACAGATGAAAGCCAAATGAAGACATAAAAATCTCTGGTGAGAGTAAAGACATGGTTAAATATAAATTCCAGTACTCATTTTTTATTTGTAACTCCACTTTTTACTTCTTAGAGCATTTCAAAGGCAAATGTATTAAATGTAATGATGGGGAAGCAGATATGGCTCAACTGATAAAGCATCCATTTACCATATGGAAGGCATCCAGGGTTGGATTCCCAGGGCCTACTGACCTGTGTGGTAAGCTGGCCCACGCGCAGTGTTGCCACGTGCAAGGAGTGCCATGCCACACAGGGTCAACCCCACGTAGGGGTGCCTAATGCACAAGGAGTGCACCCCGCATGAAAAAAGCACAGCCTGCCCAGGAGTGTGGCACCAAACACACAGAGCACTGATGCAGTTTCCCACTGCCGCCAGATAATGCAAGCAGACACAGAAGAACACAAAGCGAATGGACAGAGAGCAGACGATGGAGGGAATGGGAAGAGAAATAAATAAATCTTCAAAAAATATGTAAGTATAATGATGAATCGGTCTTGACCTCAATGTATAAACATGTTATTTGTGAGAAGAACTGTACAAAGGTGGGGGGACAGAGGGATGTAAGGAAATAGACTGTATATACCACTGACGTCTTGCTGGTATCAAAGCCAACGACATTGTTAAGATTTAGAATGTTAAGCTCAAGTCCCATAATAATTACAAAGAAAATATTGGAAAATACATAAGCTCAAAGAGATAGAAACGAGTGTTTAGGTTTACAGGGGCAGAAAGAAAGGGGAGTTAAAGCAAAGTGGGTAAAAAAGAAAAAAAAAGCACAGTGGGTATAGTTCTTTGGGGAGATGGGAAAGTTTTATTAATGAGTGATGATGATACCGTGGATATGATTAATACCAATGAATGGTATGCTTGGGAGTGACTGTGATGGCAAAGTTGCAAATATGTTCCCACAACCAACAACAAAAAAAGGGCAATTAAAGAAACAATGGCAATTCAATGCAACACGTGATCCTAGATGAGATGTAGCAAAGTCGAAGACAGGCTCAAAAGGGGCATGGAAAAATAAATGTAGACCTTGAGCTTTATAGCAGTGCTGAATTTCTTGAACATGACAACTGTACTTAAAAGTGGTTACTTAGGTATCTCTGTTCTTAGGAAATGTACATGGCAGTATTAAGTGTTCAAGAAGCATGATGCATACAACCTGTACTTAAGAGACACAGATACATCAAATGTGGCAAAATGTTAATAATTGGTGGGTCTGGATCTCTGTGGTGGGGAGAGTGGGTAAGTTGCAGTTCTCTATATGGAGTCTGAATTATTAACTACCCTGTCAATTTCAAAATTAAAAATTGTAGGTGGAGTTTCTTTTCTAAATTGTTTTTTAAGCACAGAAATAAGAGGAAACACTTCCCCTGGTTAGCCTGCATCCTGTTTGATTCACTAGCAGAATTCCACTTCACTCTGGTTCCCAGAAAAGGAGATTCAACCACAGTGCAGAGAATCAAAGAAAAGAGAAAGGAGAAACAAGATTAAATGTATACCCAGAGGTTATACATTTAGAGGTGGTAGCACTCACATCTGCTAAATCATTTTTCATCAAGGGTGCCAAGTCTACTCAATGGGTAAAGAATAATCTCTTCAAAAGAAGCTTGGAAAAGTGGATATCCACATGCAAAATATGGCAGTGAACTCCTACCCTCAGACCACATACAAAAATTTACTCAAATAGGTTCAATGACCTAAATATATGAGGTAATTATAAAACTCTGAGCAGAAAATAGAAAACTATATTGAGGACTTGTGTTGAGACAATGGATTCTTAAGATATTACAGCAAAAGCATAAGCAACACAAGGAAAAAAAAGGTAAACTGGACTTCATCAGAATTAAAACTTATGTGCATCAAAGGACATTATCCAGAATCGGAGGGGGAAAAAAATCCTGCAGAATGAAAATACTTGGAAACCATATCATCGTAAAACTCAACCACAGAAAGATGTACAACCAAATTAAGTAAATGGACAAAACCTGAATAGACATTTCTCCAAAGATTTACAAATGGTCATTACGCACATGAAAATGTGCTCCTAATTAGTTTGAAGGGGGATGCAAATCAAAACCAAAAAGACAGACCATTTCACACCCACCAGAATGGCTATTAATAAAACAAACAAGACAACAATTGTTGGAGAAAGCGTGAGAAATTGGAACTCTTGTACTGTCTGTAGGAATGTAGAACAGTGCAGCCACCATTGAAAAGTTGGGCAGTTTCTCATAAAGTTAACCACAGAACTACCGAACAATCCAGAAGAATCGAAGGCAAGGACTCAAATATTTGCAAATTGATATTACAGCAGCATTATTTACAATAGCCAAAAGCAGCCAGCAACTAGAGTGTCCATCAACAGGCAAATGGATAGACAAAACGTGGTATACAATGAAACTAATGAGCCTCAGACAGAAGTTCAAGACACGCTGAGTGAAAGTACGCATATTCTATGATTCCACTTATATGAAATAGCTAGAGTATACAAATTCACACTGACAAGAAGTAGAAAACAGACTACCAAGGACAGAGGGAGGGAGAATGGGGAGTTAATGTATAAATGGGTTATGGGTCTCCCTTTCAAGGGATGGGCAAGTTTCAGTAATTTACAGTGGTGATGAGAACACAACACAGTGCTTGTGATTAATGCCACTGAAACATATGCTGGGGAGGGGTTGAAATGTGTTGTATATATTTCCACAATTTAAAAAGGAGACTAAAGAAACAATGACAATTAAATGCAATACATTATCCTATCCGGGATCAAACAATGGAGGACAAAATGTTCAAAAGGACATTATAGGGACAAATGGGGGAAATAAAACAGACTATAGTGATTGTGATTAATGCCACTGAAACATATGCTGGAGAGGGGTTGAAATGTGTTGTATACATTTCCACAATTTAAAAAGGAGACTAAAGAAACAATGACAATTAAATGCAATACATTATCCTATCCGGGATCAAACAATGGAGGACAAAATGTTCAAAAGGACATTATAGGGACAAATGGGGGAAATAAAACAGACTATAGTGATTGTGATTAATGCCACTGAAACATATGCTGGAGAGGGGTTGAAATGTGTTGTATACATTTCCACAATTTAAAAAGGAGACTAAAGAAACAATGACAATTAAATGCAATACATTATCCTATCCGGGATCAAACAATGGAGGACAAAATGTTCAAAAGGACATTATAGGGACAAATGGGGGAAATAAAACAGACTATAGTCTGCCTGCTTAATATCACTATTATGTTTCTTTTACCTTAATTGTTCTTTTTTGTGGTTACATAACTGAACATCCTTGTTCTTGGGCAATATCCATGACGTATTAAATGACAAAGGGGCACGATGTATGCAACCTACTCTCAAAGTCTTAGAAGACCACAGACACATTGACTGATATAACAAATATGACAAAATCTAGGTAGGGAGTATATTGGACTTCTCTATTATTTTTTTTTGTTTTCAAATTTAAGTTTGAAATCATCTCAAAACTTAAAAGACACGAAACTACATCTGTTTGGGATGCAAGGAAATCTGTCAACCTTCTCTCCAACTGCCTTTTCAAGTTTCAGCTCCAAAGAACCCAGAACTTAAAAAAGGTTCTCTATCATGCCCCTTCGCCCTCCCAAGAAGTAAATCCTTCTTGGATTGCCAATCTAGCTAAAACTTTGCAAAATATTCATAACTACTACTCCACTTCTCTCACATTTGTATTAAGTATTAAATCTCTTGAAATTTAAGTCTCGAATTTGTATTAAGTTTTGGGTAACATACCAAAGACAGGCTGAATTACGTGATGATCATGAAAGAGGAGAAAAAGGTCATTCAAATGGTCCAGATACTGAGGTTATTAATTAATGTCTTGGAATTTACCAGGAACTAGGCCAAAATCAATCTAAAACTGGAGTCAAGCCTTAGGCTCTCTTTCATGACTGAGCTATAAAACATCCTTTTGGAAAGGATTGAAGGGGACTGAAGATTAGGTACTTGACAAGTTTTCAATGCTACTTTTCACTATCTTGTCATATTTACTGTAAACAGAAGCAGAAAATAGGCAACAATCCATACCAAGATGTTTTTTACTGGGCATTTATTTCTACAAGTGCTGTCGCCTCAGTCTATTTACAAAGGCAAATCATACTCTACTCATATCACATTACTCCTTGTTCCAGGTGGAAAAAATTCAAGATGGCATTAATATGGCTTATCAGGCATCAAATCATACTAACTACAGAACAAGGGAAATAATTTTTATCAGATTAGGAAATTCTCAGACTTTTATCATAGTTCCTTAAAACTAAACTATCCTCTACACTGCATTCAATTCAAATTAGATGCAACTACCATATAGCTGTTAAAAATATTGTAAAAATTATTTCCCATCTTTCTTAGAACCTTAAAGACAAAGGAGCACTAGATGGCAGCAATGAGTTGGCAATTTTTTAAAATATTATCTCTCTTCCAACTACCTTCTTTGTACTGTGTCCCTATGAATCTTTATCATTTAAAGATATCTAGCATGGGGGGGAAGTTTGCCATTTTTACACTAACTTCTAATTGCTATGTCTAAAACTAAGAGAATACATGGTATTATAAATAATAAGTAGAAAGCAACAGAAGCCAAACCCTGAAAAAACCCCCAGACACTCAGGAGAGTGACAGAGACTAGAGGACTCCACAAAGGCTGAACTGAAGAAAAAAATACCAGATCCAGTACCTTAAACTTTAAAGTGGATGTGCACAGTTAAGGTAACTTAACTTGTAGCTTGTGGAGGCATGTGGACTACTATAGCAGGGAAAGAGACCTTGATAAACAAGAAATGATATTCACGCAACATACCTACAGGGAGGACATACCTACCATTATGTCAATGATAAGCTTTGTATGTGTGAAAACTGGTCTGCAAATAGGGGATGTGGTCCTACTGACACTTGCCATCTCCACACAATGGTGATGGAAGATTAAAAAAAAAAACTTCCAGGCAGTCAAGAATGATATTAAAATGTAATGCTTGAGGGAAGCAGACTTTGCCCAATGGCTAGGGTGTCTGCCTACCACATGTGAGGTCCAAGGTTCAAACCCCCAGCCTGGCCTCCTTAACCGGTGTGGAGCTGGCCCATGTGCAGTGCTGATGTGCCAAGGAATGCCCTGCCATGCAGGGGTGAACCCGCATAGGGGAGCCACCTGTTCCCCAACCTGTTCAACTTCTATGAATAAGAAATGGTGCCTTGTAACCTGTACAACTTAACCTTGTCGATGTCTTTTTTAACACAGTAGTGGACTACAAAATTCCACTCTGAATACTATACAGATACTACTATTTTTGCTGTCAACAAAACAGTATCTGTTCGACATATGCAGAATTCACTTAAGTAAAACCAATAATTATTACTCGCTTATTAAATATAACACTAATCTCTTTGTGATTAGTGTTATATTTAATAACACTATTAACACGAACAACTTTGGACAACTATTTTTTTGTGTGTCTCTATCAAGTGCAGGGCTTTACCTTTCATCATCTTATATCTAGTTCATAGTCCCTGGTTCCAGCCTGAAGAAAATTTCTCTTTCATTCAAATATTTACAATCCCTCCCAATTATGTGTCCTTCACTGGTTTTAAGAGGCCCTCAGGAGACTTATCCAAATCATTTTTAAAAGCTTAATAAAA
Organism: Dasypus novemcinctus; assembly: GCF_030445035.2. Lineage (NCBI taxonomy): Eukaryota > Metazoa > Chordata > Mammalia > Cingulata > Dasypodidae > Dasypus > Dasypus novemcinctus. The sequence goes on along the minus strand of NC_080675.1, from coordinate 95,616,296 downwards.
TTAGCTCAATTTTATTAACACGATTTTCCATCACTACCAAATGCTCTTCTCATGCTGTATTTCAACTGTTTAACAATTTAGTAAAGTCAATCTCAACTGAGAACAATTCTGCCTAATTTCTGAACCCTATCTATTCCAGTTTAGTCTCAAGCATTTCACAAGCTGGTAACTTAAAAAATTTTGAATCAAAATTTTAGATGAATGGACAGACAGGTGGACAGAATAAGGCAAAAGGTTAAAAGTTGCTGGATCTGGGTATTTAAGTGGGGGATATGTTGAGAGCTCTGTATTGTTTCTCCAAGCGTCCCCTAAGTATGAAATTATTTCAAAGTTAAACATTTTTTTAAATTTTAGGTAATAATAACTGAAAAAGTAGATATAAAAATACCTATTTTCACAAATTCAAGCTAAGTCCATCATTATCAAATGTCATTTAGTGATTTTCTAACCCTGAGGTTAAGAACTTTCTAGAGAATATAAATACCCCCATTTTAAAACACACCATTAAAAATTTTCAAAAAAAAAAAAAATCCCTCCAATACATATACATTTGCAGTATACTTGTCCACAGTAAGTCCTTAATGCCATATAAATATTGTATGATATTAACACATAAATACATCATAATGGTTAACAGCTCAGAGACTTTAATCAGATAGTCCTGTTTCAAATTCACATTCAACTATTACTAGTGTTGCTGTGCCCTTACCTTCATCACTGATAGTGTTTGTCTAACTGGGTAGTTTTAAGGCTTAATGAAATAAGGTGGAGAAAGCCCTGAGTATGGTGCCTGACACATAGTAAGTGCTGTTGCAGCTGCTCCCACTACTACATCATTTGCTACTATTAGACCACACCAACATAAAACAGGTCTAGGATAAAAATAGGTGACTAACACTAAAGGTCTACAAAGATTAAAAATTTAGCAGGACTCTAAAGAAATAGGTAAATACCATGCCAAATAAATACCATCGTTTGCCAACCAAACATTTAAAAGAACTTTTTAAATTGACATACCTACTGTTGGCAACTCAAAAGCAATGAGGATCATTCTTATACATTACTTCTGATAGTTATTAACTGGATTATTTTATCATAATCCTAGAAATGATTCAATCTTATTTTTAAGTATGAACATATTAACAATGGATAGTTTATAAGCAAGTATCTAATAATATGAAACTAGCTTTAAAAATTTCAGTACATCAATCAACGGAATACAAGCAAAAATTCTAAAATGACTTTTGACATGGAGAAATGTTCAAGATATGCTATGGAGTATATCCATAAATACAAGTTATGCAAATTACATATTAAGGTTTTAGCGGACACTCGAATGGGGGACTGTTAGTTTTAAATCTTTAGTTTTCAATAAATTTCCAAATTTTTCTTTAGTGTTACATATATTGCTCTTGTAATAGAAGAAGTAAACTTTTTCATTCTAAAAAGATAGCTTCATGCTACTTAGGAATTTAATAGTTATAATGTACAGCTTTGCTAGAGTTGGCAAACCAATTCTATAAACCCCTAAGCAGGAGTTGGAAAAAATGAGTTCTTCCCTTTCTCAAGAAGCAAGGAAATGGGTCTATCAAAAGTAAAATTCACTGGAGAGTTTAGGGACCTCTCATTTATTTGGTGTTTCGAGAGAGATAGCCATCTTTCAACATTCAACTTTCAAAATCACAACTGTGCCATCATTAAATGTTAGTGGTTTGCTTCTATGAATGCTACATTAAGACTTAAAAACAGGGAAACGGACTTGGCCCAGTGGTTAGGGTGTCCGTCTACCACATGGGAGGTCCGCGGTTCAAACCCTGGGCCTCCTTGACCCGTGTGGAGCTGGCCCATGCGCAGTGCTGATACGCGCAAGGAGTGCCCTGCCACGCAGGGGTGTCCCCCGCGTAGGGGAACCCCACGCGCAAGGAGTGTGCCCAGTAAGGAGAGCCACCCAGTGAGAAAGAAAAGTGCAGCCTGCCCAGGAATGGCGCCGCCCACACTTCCCGTGCTGCTGAGGACAACAGAAGCGGACAAAGAAACAAGACGCAGCAAATAGACACAGAGAACAGACAACCAGGGGAGGGAGGGAGGGGAATTAAATAAATAAATCTTAAAAAAAAAAAAAAAAAAAAAAAGACTTAAAAACAGCAATTTTGAGCTAGTCATATTCTTTAACACCAACTCCTGTCCTACACAGTGAAAACTCAAGAAGCAGCAAGCAGCATCTACTGACTCTGGGAATGTCTTAAAAAAACTTGGAGGGAAACGGACTTTGGCCCAGTGGTTAGGGCGTCCGTCTACCATATGGGAAGTCCGCGGTTCAAACCCCGGGCCTCCCTGACCCATGTGGAGCTGGCCATGCGCAGCGCTGATGCGCGCAAGGAGTGCCGTGCCACACAAGGGTGTCCCCCGCGTGTGGGAGCCCCATGCGCAAGGAGTGCGCCCGTGAGGAAAGCCGCCCAGCGTGAAAAGAAAGAGCAGCCTGCCCAGGAATGGCGTCGCCCACACTTCCCCTGCCGCTGACGACAACAGAAGCGGACAAAGAAACAAGATGCAGCAAATAGACACCAAGAACAGACAACCAGGGGAGGGGGGGAAATTAAATAAATAAATAAATCTTTAAAAATAAAAAATAAAATAAAATAAAATAAAATAAAATAAAATAAAAACTTGGAGGAAAAAAAGTTCCTGAATCTACAATCCTTGTGTACAAGGATTAGGAATACATAAAGGATACTTTTTATAATATCAACATTCAAAATTATTTCAGTAAGATTGAGTAACTCTTGCCTGGGAACTAAAACAAAGGTATGCACAGCAAAAAGTGAGTAAGGACCTATTATTTCCAGTAAAACTGAACACCTATGGAGATGAAAGTTACAAGATGTTTACTGTTAAAACCCTTGGTCAGGAGATTCTTAAGATTCAGGCTTAAGAATTTAGTCGTGACCCAGCAATACCTCTACTGGGTACATACCCAGAAAAACTGAGAGCAGTGAAAGGAAGACACATCTGCATATCCATATTCATAGTGGCATTATTCACAATTGCCGAAAGCTGAAAACAATCCAGATGTCCGTGAACCAAAAACAATCCAGATGTCCGTGAACCAAAGACTGAATAAACCGTGTAAAAACAGGATGGATTATGCTGCTCTAAAAAGAAATGAAACTGTAAAGCATGTGACAGTATGAATGAACCTGAAGATGTTGAGTGAAGCAATCCAGACACAAAAGGACAAAGACAAGAACCAAGGTGGAAAGTACATAGAAATTCATTGTACTGTTTTATACATTTGGATGTTTTCTTTAAAATATTAGGGAAAAGAAATTAATTGCCATGTACCTATTACAGTCACAGATCTACCTTGCCTTGCAAAATTATGTGAAATGTCTGTTAATCTTCTCCACTAACATTTAACACCAAAAAATATTAGTATGGTCATGTTATACCTGATATGATTTGCCTAAGAACTTAATTTAAAAATATACCTATTTCAGGATGGCAAATATTTCAGATTACTGGCTTAAAAGACATCACCATTTATCCAGCCTGTTTAGGTGTTATTGGGTTCTTATTTTAAATATGGGAGTCATTTCAAAACTCACACCTAAAATGGTCATTTTTTATATTACATTATTCAAATTTATAAAAAATGTGGCAACACTGTGATCTTCAACATCTCCTTAAATACCAAAACACTCTTGCTAGAAAACTCCTGAAAATCTCGAACTCCCAAGCATGCAGTAAGAAAGGGTTATAGGGGACCTCTGGGAAGACTGCAACTAGAAGAACATGGGGGCTCTATTCTCTACCAGAAAAACAGCTAGAGGACAGGAAGAAATGGCCTGGAAAAAAATTCTTCTAGGGTTTAGGATGCCAGGGAAGGCTGGACACCTCCCAGAAGACGGGGGCAAAAGAACAGAAGAGTGATGGCACATCTATGAGTTAAAACTTGCAAGTTCAATTGCAAGCATCCTCCCGTACTCTATAGAAACTATTTTTTTTAAATTTATCCCCCCCTTGTCACTTGCTTGCTGTCTGCTCTGTGCCCACAGCTGCACGCGCTCTCCTGCGTCTGCTTGTCTCCCTTTGTTGCACCATCTTGCTGCGCCAGCTCTCCACTGGCGAAGACCAGCTTGCCTTCACGAGGCCCTGGGAAACAAACCCAGGGCCCGTAGATAGGAGCCCAATCACTTGAGCCACATCCACTTCGCTCTATAGATACTTCTGAATTCTGAGGCTTCAGGGCCAGAAGCTACAGGCAAAAAGGGGACCCAGGGTTCCACTTCCCCAGGAAAGGTAGAGAAAGGGACACAGCCTAAGGCTGACTCAACTTTTTAAGATTTATTTTCCCCCTCTTCCCACCCTGCTGTTTCTGCTGCATTGTCTTCTCATTTTTTCTCCTCTAGGATTCAATCCTGGCGAATTCTGATGGGGAGAGAAGTTCCCTGTCAATTGCCCTACCTCAACTTCTGATGTCTGCTGCGCTTCACCTTGACTCTCCCCTCGTCGCTATTTTGATGTGTCAACATCTTGCTGCCTGGCTAACCACACGGTCATTCTCACGGATAATCATGTAGGCATTGGCTCACCGTGCAGGCACTTGCGAGGGCACTGCTTTGCCACACGGGCACACTTTCCCTTCTTTTTCACCAAAAAAGGCCCCAGGGACCAAACCCAGGTCCTCCCACATGGTAGGTGTAAACTATCACTTGAGCCACATCGGCTTCCCAGGCTGACTCAACTTTTGACCCACAATTTTGATCTGCTGTGTCCCACAAGCCCTTCCATGCCTGGAGAGTTAGGCCACTATCTAAGAAATCGTTTTTTTTGTTCATTACTATTATTGAAAAATATGAAATGCTCTTATGATTGAGATCAGGTCATGCATGGTCAACTATGTGATTATACCAAATACCACTGATTGTACACTTTGGATGAACTGTATGCTTTACTAATGTTTCAATAAAATTGATTTGGTAATAACATTATTAGAAGCATATAACAGAAGACTTGACCTAAAAGACTAAGTGATGAAGAAGACAGAACAGCTGAAATTGAAGGGAGAAAAGAACAGAAAAAAATAGAGCAGGAGCTCAGGGAGTTGAATAATACAAAACCCAACACCTACGTGGTTAACGGAGTTCCAGAAGGCGAAGAGGAGGGAAAAGGGGCAGAAAGAGTATGAGGAAATTAGCTGAAAATTTCCCAACTCTCATGAAATTATCTTACATGTCCAAGAAGCAAAGCATATCCAAATCAGAATAAATCCAATCAGACCTACTCCAAAACACATACTACTCAAAATGTTAAACATCAAAGATAAAGAGAAAATTCTGAGAGCAGCAAGGGAAAAGCAACCATCAAAAACAAAGGACACTAAGTAAGACTTACTGCACCAAATCTTGGTGTGTATTTCCATCCTTCTCTCCCATTTCTCAGCAAGCTCTGCTGTTGTCTCTCCCATTTCCCCAATACATTTTACTGGCCTAACTATAAAAAAAAGAAGTCTTAGTGCAGGTTTCTCATCAAATACTACTATGGGTGGTTAGGTGAGAAGATAGTCATATGATACAACTAGGATATTGAAAGAGGAAAAACTGCCAGGCAACAACTTTTTTAAGTTAAGTATCGGGGACTGAACCCAGAACCTTGAGAACCTAGGAAGCAGGTGCTCAACCACTGAACTACACCTATTCCTCAATGAAAGTTGGATTTTTCACTTGTTTTGTTTTTAGGTGGTACCAGAGACCGAACCCAGGACCTCATAACAGAAAGCAGGAGCTCAACCACTCAAGCTACACTCAAGCTACATCCACTACCTCAGGCAAGAGTTTATTTGGAAAAACTGTCCTTCACATATGAAAGTAAGTTTAAAATAGTCACACACAAACAGAAACTAAGAAGTTTGTAAAAAGAATCCACCTATGCAGGAGTATTAAAGGGAGACTTTACAGCCTGAAAGACCAGAGAGAAGACTGGAAAGAGAGTATAGAAGATATAGAAGGGATAACCAAAAGTTTAACATATATGACATATGAAATCCAAATAATAAAATGGTGGAAGTAAAAATGCATTTACAGTGTTATTACTGAACATGAACTGATTAAACTACCCAATCAAAAGATATAGGCTGACAATGGATAAAAAACATGAGCCACCCATACAGTGCCTACAAGAGATTCACCTTAGACCCAGGATACAAACCAGGTGAAAGTGAAAAGATGGAAAAAGATACTCCACAACTGTAACCAAAAAGGAACAGGGGTAGCTATATTCGTTATCAGGCAAAACAGACTTTAAATGCAAAAGAGTTTTAAGAGATATAGAAGACCATTATGTATTAATGAAAGGGACAATCTACCAGAAAGAAATACCATAAAATTCTGTGCATCTAATCAGAGTGCCCCCCCAAAAAAGAGGCAAACTCTGGTTAAACCAAAGATAGACATCTCTACAGTAATACTTGGAGACTTCAACACATTACTTGCAATATTAGATAAAACAATAGACAATATCAACAAGAAAAGAGCAAACCTGAATGTGATAAACAAGCTAGACATGACATAGAGAACACTGCACCCGAACTCAGCAGGTGTTATGTTCTTCTCAAACACTCATGGATCTTTATCTTTCTCCGGGATGACCACAAGGCAGGTTACAAAGAAGGTCTCAATAAATATAAGACTGCAATTAGACAAAGCACTCTTTTTTTTTTAAAGATTTATTTATTTATTTAAACCCCCCCTCCCCCGGTTGTCTGTTCTGTGTCTATTTTCTGCATCTTGGTCGACTTCGGCAAGGGAAGTGTGGGCGGCGCCCATTCCTGGGCAGGCTGCACTTTCACGCTGGGTGGCTCTCCTTACGGGGCGCACTCCTTGCACGTGGGGCTCCCCTACGCGGGGGACACCCCTGCATGGCACGGCACTCCTGGTGCGCATCAGCACTGCACATGGGCCAGCTCCACACGGGTCAAGGAGGCCCGGGGTTTGAACCGCGGACCTCCCATGTGGTAGGCAGACACCCTAACCACTGGGCCAAGTCTGTTTTCCACAAAGTACTTCCTTAACGCATAAGGGAATGGAATGAAAGAAATGAAACTGGAAATCAATTACTTATAGGAAAGTAAAATGACAGATGTGTAGGATGAGCAACATATTCCTAAAAATGTGTGTGTCAAAGAAGAAACGCTAAGTGAAATTAGTAAATATATTGAGACAAATGAAAATGAGAATACAACTTATCAAAACTTATGGGACAGTATAGCTCAGTGGTTGAGCACCAGCTTCCCACATACAAGGTCCTGGGTTCAATCCCCAGGCTCCAGTACCTCAAAATAAAGAAATAAATGAAAACTTAAAAACCCAAAAAAAAAAACCCTATGGGATACAGTGAAGGCAGTGTTGGAAGAAAATTTATAGCTCTAAACACCTGTATTTTAAAGAAAAGGCTAAAATCAAAGATCTAACTGAACTGGATAAAATTAAAATGGACAGCAAGCCATTCCCAATGCAAGCGTAAGGAAATAAAGATTATTTCAATTTTGGTGGATGTAATAATGGCATTGTGTTTTGCATTGTTAAGAGCCCTTACTCTGCTAAGTATGTGTTTAAAATACTTTAAAAGTTTTTTCCTTGTTCATTTTCTTTTTAATTATTGGAGTGATTACTGAAGTGATTAATGCACAACTATGTGATTATACCAAAAATCACTGACTGTATACTTTAGATGAATTAATCGTATGCTTTATTAGTATATATCAATATAACTGGTTTTAAAAAGATTAGAGCAGGAACAAATAAAATTAAGAAAAAAGAGAAAATTAACAAAACCAAAAGCTGGTTCCTTAAGACCAATGAAGTTGACACTTAGCCAACGAACAGAAAAAAGAGAGAAGACACAAATTCAAAAAGGGGGGGGGGATTGATGATTGACCCCACAGAAATATAAAGAATCCAAGAGGATATCACAGAATATTACTGATAAAAGGCAAAATGCCAAAAAAATACTTATATATTTTTCATTTAATATCCCAATTTCTTTTTACTTTTAGTTTTTCTAAATTATTATGTATTTTATTTCTCATGTTTAAACCTATCATTATTTAATTTTCCTATTAATTATATTTGGCAATAGTCTTGGCTTCATTTTTGAAGGGTTACAACTATGGCAGGGTAGGATCACTGGTGTGGGGTGTCAGTGATGCAGAATACATGGGAGGGGGAACAAGTGGGAGGGGAAATTCATGGGAGGAAGTTCACCTAGGCATTCATGTTAAGTTTTATAAACGTGCACAAATGTTCACCAAGCATTGCCAGAGGGGGTAGAGATTCACACAACAACAGAATACTGAATTCCCATCATGGGAAGCTCTGCCACTTTCAACAATGGAACAGCAAGAATCTGCCAAGTATAGGGGCAATGACTAGCGAAGGATGGTCCACCGATGGGCCCTTGATATTGATGATTATGCTTATGAGCCTTTGCTCTTGAAATTGCAACTTAGCCTAGTGCAGCAGGGTGCCCAAGAGCTACCTCCTGAGAGCCCCCATGTTGCTCAAATGTGGCCTCTCTCTAAGCCAAACTCAGCATATTAATGCATTACCTTCCCCCCACTGTGAGACATGACTCCCGGAGATGAGCCTCCCTGGTGCCAAGGGATACTATCATGAACTGGCTGGTGATATAACTGGACAAACACCTTGAATAAATGGGGGAAAAGGTAAAGACAAATTAGTCTATATGACTAAGAGACTTCAAAGTGAGTCAGGAGGTCATTAGAGAAGTAACACTATGCATGTTTCAGCAGGCTCTCTCTCATAGACTACCAAAGTAGATACTATCCCAAATAATGGGGGCTCTTGAGGGGTCTGGAGACATCCAGGTCCTAAGGTCATGGCAGAGTTTGTGATCCCCAAGTGTGAGAGTTGGACACAGGTGTGACTCCTCTACACATGAATCTTCTGTACCCTGTATTTGAACCTATAGCTGTTGTTGGGAGTTGGTAGGTGTATGTCAGACTTGAATCACTGGGCTGTCCATGTGCCAGCTGGGCCCTGAACCTCCGTGGAGTTGCAACACCTACTCTCCAGTTCATTGGAATCACCCAGGACAACTAACAAGGAGGTGAGGATGGACAACGACCACACCAAGGAACGAGAGAGTCTACAACTGCAAGCAACGGAGTCCCAGCCATCAGCCATATGGGATCAAAGTCCCCTCTCAATCAGAGGTGGAATGCACATGACCATTCCAGAATTCTCAGGATTGGGGAATAAAATATGGACGAGTGGACTTACAGGTATATTCTACTACACTTATTGTGGTTCTAGTAATGGAAGAAATTATATCATTAATGTGGAAACAGTAGTCCCTGGAGTTGCTGAAGGGAGAAGTAGAAGTGGTGAAATATGGGGGCATTTTTGGGTCTTGGAATTATCCTGAATGGCACTGGTAAGACAGATACAGGACATTAAATATCCTGCCATAATCTACAGAATGGAGAAGGAAAGAGTGTAAACCACAATGTAGACTATCATCTATGCTGTGTGGAAATGCTCCAAAATGTGCTTCATCAATTGCAATGAATGACTGTACCACACTAATGAAAGAAGTTGTTAATGTGCGAAAAGTAGGTGGTGTGGAGAGTGGGGCATATAGGAATCCCCTATATTTTAATATAATCTATTTATCTTTTAAAAATAAGTAAAACAATTTTAAAAAAGATCATGCAAACAATTTTAATGCCCTAAAAATGCCCTATGTTCCCTCTATTCTATTCATCCCTTCCCCTTCCCTCAGAACCTACGATAACCACTAAGTTTCAATTTTTGAAGAGTAAGACTCAAGTTGCTTGCACTAATATTGAGGGTTTGACACATTGGTCTGTCTTCTTTTATTAGGCACTGCCTATGTTCTCAAGGGATAATTGAGAGCATAGCTGGACCCCCCAGGATGGGAATTTAATATTTTCTTGTTTATTGATACAGGTCTCCACACTGAGATAACACAATATGACAAAATGAACACATATATTCCATAGAAGTATGTTCCAGGTGTGCCCTATCCTGCATATCCCCCTCACACCTGATTCCATACACCAGTAACCCTCTACTGCCGTATTTGCCAAAATAACATTCTCAACATTGTAATTTTAACCAGACTTGCAAATCCCCAGACTTAACTTGCTCCTTCCTCCAACCCTCTCCACCCCAGTTCCATGGATAGTCTACCCAACCTCCACATCCTACTTCCCCTCATAGACCAGCACACCAATGAACCCAATCACATACTTTTATACACTTTTTAAATACTTCCTATGCAGTTTATAACATAACAAATCAAATTAGTACTTTTCCTTACAGGTATTCTACTACAGACTTAATATGATTATAGTAACGGAAGAAATTATATCACTGATGTGGAAACAGTGGCCACTGGAGGTGCTCAAGTCAAAGAAAGGGAAAAAGGTGTAATAAGGAGTCATTTTCTGGACTTGGAATTGTCCTGAATTGCACTGCAAAGACAGATACAGGACATTATATATCCTGTCATAACCTACAGAATTGAGTGGGAGAGAATGTAAACCACAATACAAACTATAATCCGTGCGGTGTGGCAATGCTCCAAAACGTGTTCATCAACTGCAATGAATGTACCACACCAATGAAAAGAAGTTGCTAATGTGGGGAAAAACAGGAGGTGTGGGTAGTGGGGCATATGGGAATCCCATTTTTTTTTAATGTAACATTTTATGTAATCTAAGTATCTTGTAAAAATTAAAAATTTTTAAAAAGGGCATTATGAGAAACTGTATACCAAGATCTAGAAATTTAGACGAAACAAATTCCTAAAAACGTACCAACAACCTACACTGATGCTACAAGAAATAGAAAACAATCATCTTTAAGAGACTGAATCAGTTATCAAAAATCTCCCAACAGGGAAGTGGATGTTGCTTCAAGTGATTGGGTTCCTGTCTACCATATGGGAAGTCGAGGGTTTGATTCCAGGGCCTCCTGGTGAAGGCAAACTGGCCCACATCACAAGCTGGCCTGAGCAGAGAGCTGGTGCAGCAAGGTGACACAACAAAGAGACACACAGAGGAGAGAGACAAGAGATGCAGCAGACCAGGAAGCTGAGACGGCACAAGAGATTGAGCACCTCTTCAATTCTGGAAGGTCCCAGGATTGGTTCACAGTGCTGTCCAAGAGAAGACAAGCAGACAGAGAAGAATACACAGCGAATGTACACAGAGAGCAGACAATGAGGAGGGTGAAGGGAGAAATAATTTTTTTTTAATCTCGCAACAATTTTTAAAAAAGAAAAAAAAAATCTCCCAACTAAGTAAAGTCCAGGACCCAATGACTTCACAGGTGAATTAATCCTGGTTAAACTCTCTACAAAAAATTGAAAGGAGGGAAAACTACCCAAAATGTTTTATGAGGCAAACATCACCTTAATAGTAAAGCCAGATAAAGACACAAGAAAATAAAATTATGGCCCAGTATTTCTAATGAACATAGATGGAATATTCTCAAAATACTTGTAAATAGAATCCAACAACCTATCAAAAGATTTATACACCACAACCAAATGGGAATTATCCCTGGTATGCAAAGGTGGTTCAACACATGAAAATCAATATAATACACATTAACAAACTGAAGGGAAAAAAACATGATCATCTCTATTGATGCAGAAAAGACATTTAACAAAATCCAGCATTCTTTCTTGACAAAACACTTCAGAAGATAGGGAAATTCCTCAGTATGATAAAAGGCACATATGAAAAACCCATGGCCAACATCAGACTCAAGAGGAGAGACACTGACAGCTTTCCCCCTAAGATCACTGTTATTCGATACTGGGCTAGAATAGGAAAAGAGGAAGCACATCTCTCACTCTTTGTAGATGACATGATCCCATATTTTAAAAATTCTGAAACATCTTCACATCTATTTCAGCAAAAACAAATTCAGCAAAGTGACAGGATATAAGATCAGCACGCAATAACCAGTGCCAGTGATGTTTCTGTACACTAGTACTGAACGATCTGAGAAGGAAAATCATGGGAAAAATTTCATTTACAATTGCGACAATCAAATACCTACAAATCAACTTAACCAAGGTAATACAGGACCTATATACGCAGAAAACTACAAAACAATGCTAAAAGAGGGAAGGAGATGTGGCTCAACCTGTTGGGCACCCACCTACCACATGGGAGGTCCCGGGTTAAGTTCCCAGTGCCTCCTGGAGAAGTTGAGCAATGAGCGAGAACCATCTAGGGGAGCAGGGGAATAAATTTTTAATAAATCAATCAATCTTTTTGGGGAAAAAAAATCAAGACCTAAACAAATCGACATTCTGTGTTCATGGATTAGAAAACTAAATACCGTTGTCACTACCTGACCCTGACCTTGAAATATATTACAAAGCTGAAGTGGTAGAGTAGCATGATACTGGCATATAGTTAAGACTCACTGATCAGTGGAATAAAATTAAGAGTTCAGAAACAAACGCTCACCTCCACAGCCAACTGTTTTACTCCCCGCCCCACCGTGTCTGCTGTGTCCATTCGCTGTGTGTTCTTCTGCGTCTGCTTGCATTCTTGACAGCAGCACCAAGAATCTGTGCCTCTTTTTGCTGCATCAACCCTGTGTGTGCGGTGCCACTCCTGTGCAGGCTGCATTTCTTTCACAGGGAGCGGCTCTCCTTAGGGGGCGCACTCCTTGAGCGTGGGGCGCCCCTATGCGGGGGACACCCCTGCATGGCACAACACTCCTTGTGTGCATCAGCACCGCACGTGGGCCAGCTCACCACATGGGTCAGGAGGCCCTGAGTTTGAACCCTGGACCTCCCATATGGTAGGCAGATGCTCCATTAGTTGAGCCAAATCTGCTTCCCACCAAACTGTTTTTGACAAACCTAAAAAGTCCATGTTGACAGGACAACAGTCTCTTCAATAAACAGTCCTGGGAGAACTGCATATCCATAACCAAATGAGAGCACCCCCATCTCACTCCCTATACAAATGACAAATGATCAAAATGGATCAAATACCTTCCAGGATCATAAAACTACTAGGGAAAAATATAGGGAACCATCTAGCCATCTTCAAGATCTCATGGTAGGTGGTGGTGTCTCAGATGTTACACCCAAAGCACAAACATCAAAAGAAAAAATAGAAAAATGGGGCCTTCTCAAAATTGAAGTTTTGCACCTCAAATGACTGTCAAAAGGATGAAAAGGCAGCCTAGTCAAAGGGAATACTTGGAAATCACCTATCTGATAAGAGTTTAATATCCATGATATATAAAGAGAATCTACAGGGAAGCGGATGTGGCTCAACTGATAGAGTATCTGTCTACCATATGAATGTTTCAGGGTTTGATCCCCAGGGCCTCTCGACCCATGTGATAAGCTGGCCCACGTACAATGCAGCCATGCGCAAGGAGTGCCGTACCATGCAGGGGCGCCCCTGCACTGGGTTGTCCCACGCGTGAGGAGTGTGCCCTACAAGGAGAGCCACCCCGCATGAAAAAAGCTCACCCAAGAGTGGCGTTGAACGCACGGAGAGCTAACGCAACAACAAAAAAGAGATGCAGTTTCCCAGTGCTGCTGGATAATGCAAGGAGATGCATAAGAACAAACAGCAAATGGACAGAGAGCAGACAATAGGGGGGAATGGGGAGAGAAATAAATAAATCTTTAAAAAAAGAGATGCTACAATTCAACAATAAAAATACAAACAACCCAATTTAAAAACGGGCAAGAGAATGGATGTGCCTTAACAGGTTGAGCATCCATCTCCCATATGGAAGAGGTCCATGGTTCTATTCTGGTACATCCTGAAAAACCAAAGACAAACAATAAGTAAACAAAAGATAAAACAAACTCAGGGATGTGGATATGGCTCCTTCGCTGACTGCCAGCTTCCCACATACTTGGTCCCAGGTTTAATCCCCACCCAATATTTTTTTTTTAAAAAAAAAAGGGCAAACAACTTTAATAGACATTTGTACAAAAAAGAAAAATAGAGAGCAGATACAGCTCAAGCTGAGCACCTGCTTCCCATATAGAAAGTCCTGGGTTCAATCACTGGTACCTCCTAAAACATTTTTTTTTTTATTGAAAAGGAAGGAAAAAAAAATGATCAAAAAGCACAAGAAGAAATGAAAATCAAACCTACAATGAGATATCATTCCTTACCAGAATGTCCACTTTTAAAAAGTCAGAGAACTACAAGTGTTGGAGAGCATGGAGAGAGAGAGAACTGTTGGTGGGAATGAAGAATGGTACAGTCACTGTGCAGGACTGTTTTGCAGTTCCTAAAGTTTTTGAATATAGATTTACGACATGATACAACAATATCTACTGTGTATATACCCAGAAGAACTGAGAGTAGTGACATAGACATCTGCACACCAATGTTCTTAGCAGCATTACTCATGACTGCCAAAAGTGTAAACAACCCAGGTTGTTGGCTAACAATAAATGGATAGTAAATGGAAAAACAAGTATACACACTATGCAATATTATTTAGCTGTAAGAAGAAATACAAATCCTGACTCATAAGACAACACTGGTGAATCTGGAGAACATTATGATAAAAAAGGCATACACAAAAGGAAAAATACTGTTATGACTGTGCTATGAACTAAATATTTTGTGCAATCTCAAAAAAAAGATTCTAAGTGTCTAGACTAGCACTTTTCTTTCCTGTCCCTCAGTTGTTCAAGGTAGGGTGCAGACTCTGTATTTCTATGAAGCTCTCATATTATGGTGGTAGCAATGATGTCAAAGGATAAACCATGTTGTGAATAACAAGGTTCAACATTATTTACAAGAGACTATTTCCTTATTATCCTTCAATTGTGTCAGCAGCCTCAAAGTCACATTTGAATCTTAGCAAAGACTTTTTTTTTGGCTTTTATAAAGGGTATTTATTTGGAGTAGGAGCTTTCAGAGACCAGTAGCAAAGACTTTAAATCTACCATGATTCCCTAACAGAGCCCTGGAGACATAAGAGTTTGGAAATCACTTCCAAATTTGGAAACGTAATATTGTGGCTATTTTTGTTCTATAATGTTTCTATGGGGGCTGGAGAAGGACCCAATTTCACATCAAATATATTGATATTCCTGCAGTGAGACATATGAATAGCCACTAAATGTAATATACAGAACACTAAATGTAATATACAGAATCATATATACTGAGATCACATATGATCAAAATGAATGTGTTAACCTAATTAAAAACTTTATTTTCAGAGTTTTGTAATTTCTTAATTGCAGATAAAAGATTTCAAGTCAGTGCAGCAAAATATTTAGAAGCCTTAAACAATTCCTTTTCTTTTGGAGGTACCAGAGATTGCTCAAGCCACTAAACTACACTACACCTACTCTCCATCCTAAGCAAGTTTTGATAAGGAAATCTACAACATTCTCAGCCCTAGGCAGATAAAACATGCGATTATATATAAACTTGAGCATTTAAGACTGGTACACAAAACAACATGAAATATTTTTAATTACCATGAATTTGATTTTATCATCAATATGAAAATAATCATGGAAAGACACTCAGCTTTTTTTTTTAATCAAGTCATCCCTAATGAACTGAATGTCCCCAAGTTACAGAAATGAGTAGCAATATGTAAGCAAGAACCAATTTTATGTGGTGGTGTGGTGATGGATGGCAGTGATGGTAGCAAAGCAATGTGAGTGAAATTAACACCACTGAACTGTACACTTGAAAGTGGTGGGGAAGTGGATGTAGCTCAAGTGCAGTGCTAGAGCTTCCGCCTACCATATGAAGGACCTGGGTTCGTTCCCTGGGGCCTTCTGGTGAAAGAGAGAAAGTGTGCCTGCACAGCTAGCCAGCGCCCGCCCGACTGCTCGTGCAGTGATCCACTGCCCTAATGAGCGTCTATATGGCGAACTAGTGCCCACATGGTGAGTCAGTGCCCGCGCAAGTGAGTCACACAAGATGATGACACACCAGAAGAGAGACAAGGGGAGAGGTCAAGGTGAAGTGCAGCAGAAATCAGGAACTGAGGTGGCACAATTGATAGGGAACCTCTCCAGAGGCCTCCAGGATCGAATCCCAGTGAATCCTAGGAGAGAAAATGAAAAGAGAAGACAACACAGCAAAAACAGCAGGGCGGGAGGAGGGGAAGGGGGGAATAAATAAATAAATTTTTTAAAAAAAGGAAGTGTGGTTAAGATGGGAAATATTTTGTGTATGATATGAAAACATTTCACATACAGAAAACAGTGTACACCTTGTTACCATTCCTGTACAAAGAAAATAGGAATGGAGGAATGTTTACTTCAATACAGGATATATTTCAGGACCTTAAGAGAATGTTTTCAAAGTCCTTATCTTTCAAAGAAATATACTGAAATATCTAAAGATGAAATTATGTCAAGGATTTGCTTCAAAATAACATGGAATGGGAAGATAAAACAAGATCAGCCAAGGATTAGTAGTTGAATCTACACAACTACGTGAAGATTCATGATACTATGTTCCTGTTCTTCTATGTTTGAAAATTTTTCACAGAATTAAAAGACAGTACTATGGAAGCAGATATGGCTCAAAAAGTTGAGCACCTGCCTTCTAAACGGGAGGTCCTGGATTCATTTCCTTTACCTCCTGGAAGAAAAAAAAATAAGCAAAACAAATGATGTGAAACCAACTCTGGGAATCCAATGTACTCAGTGGTTGAGTTCAGGCTTCCCACATAGGTGGCCAGGGGTTCAATTCCCAGCCCTCAGTGCCTCATATACATACATGTATCTGAGATATTACATGTGAATCTCAAACTATACACAGAAATAGTTAATGTAGGTAAGATTCACTCAGGAAAAAAAAACAACAGAAAATCCACCTGTCAACATCAATTCAAGCCAAAGACTTATCAAACACTTCATACACTGATTAAGAAACCAAGTCAACCATAAAATATAATATGTAAGGACCGCAAGTAATTCACAAAACCAGAAATAAGTATTATGGTCATTCTTACATTACCATTAAATAGGTAAATTGTTTTTGCCTTTTAGAAAAACTACCCACATTAAGTTTTTAAAATGCACATGCCCTTAAGCAATCATATTCTGGGACATAATTCTAAAAAAATAATTGAATGTATTTATAAATTTTTACTTGTAAATTTTTCAGTTTTTTGAAAGGAAAATGGAAGAAAATATTAAGTTGAATACTGTAAAAATATGCTTTGTAATCCCAAGTAATTACTAAAATTTTTTAAACATCTTTACTGATAAATGATGTTCACGTTTAGTAGAAATTATTACTTATTAAGTGCTATATGACATAAGTTTGTTAAATACAGAGTACCTTCTCTTGAAAAACCACAATCTTAGTCTTTTGACTAGTCATCCTTTTCAATTTTGATAAAATTACATCTAAAACAGCACAAATAACTGCCTAACTCCAACATAAAAGTCAACAAACTTTCAAAGACAAAGGAAAAAACTGTCTTTGAAAAGCAATGTCTTTGAATAGCAATGTATGGTTCAAAGAACTCCCAAAGAGTTGTTGTATTAGTTTTGCAATCAACTCAGAAGCCTGGGTTAATCGACACAGGAAACAGCCTAGTAAAATTAGAATCACAATAGGTAAGAAGAAAGATCCAGTTATCCACTAACCTGTTAAGGCTACCTCTTACAAATATCTCTAGATTCTCAATGAATAATAAAGAAAAAAATGGTAATTTCTCCCAATCTTCCATTAGAATGCCTTCACAGGGAACACAGCAGCTATGCGCTCAACAGCTAACTTGGCTAACTTTATCATGGCCACCTGTTGTTTTTACATTTATTTTTTTGATTCATGGTAGCCACCTGTTTAAGGGTTTTGTTTTTTTTTTTAACCTAAAGTTGCTTACACTCACAGGCAGAGAAATGTTATTTTACACCCCGACACGGAATCAGAAGAGTTGAAGCATTTCTACAGTAAGGATGCAAAATTAGTAACACTGCTCATTGCTAATTCTCGGTTTTTAAGCCATGGATCAAATGTTTCCTTTCAACTCTCCTAAAGCTCACTCCATTGATGACTGATCATCAATTTTAATTGTTTGGAATGTATCCTTCTAGACGTTTCTTACCGTGTTCACAAATACATATCAAATAAATTAAACAACTCCTTTTTCAGCTATTACAGTTAGGCAACACTCTAGGAATTCTAAACCTAGTAGTAAATAAAAGGAAAAAAAACCACCCCACATGTAGGTTACATTCTAATGAAGAGGAAATAGGCAAAAACAAGGTTAGCAGAAAATGAAGTTCTACAGTTGTGGTCAGCTGGTGAGCAGAATATTTTGGGTGAGCAAAGTTTCAAGAAATATAAGACGACATCACTGGGAAGCGAACTTAGCCCAATGCATAAGGCGCCCGTCCACCTACCACATGGGAGGGCCAAGGTTCAAAACCTGGGTCAAGGGACCTCCTTGACCCGTGTGGAGCTGGCCCATGCACAGTGCTAATGCACGCAGGGGTGTCCCCCACATAAGGGAGTCCCATGCGTAGGGAGTGCGCCCCAAAGGAGAGCCACCCAGAGCGACCGAAAGTGCAGCCTGCCCAAGAATGGCGCTGGAACACAGGGAGAGCTGACTCGAGATAGCTGACACAAGATAATGCAATGAAAGGAAACAGATTCCCTGTGCGCTGATAAGGACTGAGGTGGTCACAGAAGAACACACAGTGAATGGACACACACAGCAGACAACTGGGGGAGGGGGTAGAGAGAAATTTAAAAAAAAAAAAAAAGACTTAACTGTAGTAGTGACTTTTAAGAAAAAACCTAGAAAAAATTGAGTAAAGCAACCTTATGAATGTCTGGGAAAAGAAAATTCCAAGCAAAGACTTAGGCAAAAGCATTATCGTTTTCAAGACACACGGTAAGGAGGCCAATGTGGCTGGAGCAGAGTATACTAGGAATAAGGAGGAGAGGAACACACAGCTCATGTAGAGTATCTTCAGAAATTTTTTACTTTAATACTGAAACAGGCAGCCATCAGGTGAGCACAAACTCTTTCAAGCAATATCATTACATGTTTTAACAGACTGTTGAGAATAGGGTAGGTGGAAAACAGTAATCTATTTCAAAAAAAAAAAACAAGTAATGCAGTATAGGTGATGAGTGAGTTCTTGTTCTATTTTAAAGCGCTGCACTTTCCACCCAGGCAAAGGCAAGGTACAATAAAGTCTTTGGCCTAAGCAAAATGAGAACTGAAGATTCATTAACTGAAAAGGTCAACTGTGCATAAGAAACTATTATTAAGGAGGAGTAACAGAAACCCAGTTTTAGATTTAAAGCAGATATACATTCTGGGAATACACATATTCAAAGGAATTGTCAGATTGGTAACTAGACAGGTGGGTATGTCATTCAGAAGAGAAATTCAGGCTGGTGATATGGGGGAGTCATCATCTCATTGTTGGTATAAAAAGTTGAGAGACTGAAATGACCAGGAGTGTGGACAGAAAAAAGGGATAGAAAAAAAGTGGAAGGACTGAACCATAGGCCACTCCAACAGAAATGGGTGAAGTTATAGATAGAAACACACAACACCTGGAAGCAAAGAAAAAAATGTTTCAAGGAAGAGAGCATTTGGATAAATGACACCAACAGATCAAGTGAGATGATTTGGATAAATGACACCAACAGATCAAGTGAGATGAGGACTGATAAATGACCACCTTCCTGGGTGTATTTCCCTTTTTAAATCCACAAATAAATACTTTAAGTCAAAATATATAACCATGTTTAATTTTAAAACTCTTTAGAGTCCAGAGTAGTTTCCTTTTTTTGTACTTTAACCAAACTAGAGGGTTTATTTCTCCTAGAAATACTTAAGATGTCAAGGAGATCAAAGCAGTCTAGTTTGTGGCAATATGCATGCAGGCTTATTGCGAGCTGAACCCACACTGCACCGTTTATTAGGTATATCTAACTTTGGGCACGTTGTTCTAATTCTGCGCTTCAATATTCCCATCTCTAAAATGTTAATAATAGTATCTACTCAAGGTTATGGTAATGATTAAATAAATTAACACAAGTTAAGAACTTTAGAACAGTGATAAAATGTACTGTAAAATGTTCAGATGCCAAGAAAACAGAAAGCATCATGCCTGAGCCTACAGGGTTGTCACAAAAATACCTATTAATTTCCTGGAGTCTGACCAGTTTTCATCCAACCTAATCTTCTTCACTCTAATTAGAACTGCTCACTGGTTAGTCATATACACAGACAAAATGATCTGAAAAAAACAGATCGAGTATTCTCAGGCCTAAGATGACTGTTTTCTTCAAAAAATTAATAAAACAGTGGCCTACTCAAGTATCAACTTATCGTTCCTTTTTCACTTAGTCTTCATTATTAACATTCCCTATATAGTAGCTAGAAGGAACTTCTGAGAAGTAAATCATACCTTAAACGATGGAAGGTAGAGCTCCCTTGCTCCCTTCTTTTACATTCCTTAATGTCTACCTCTATCATAGAAACCTGATCATGCCCCATTCCTTTCTCTTCCTACACATCATACACCATACCAAATCCTCCTAAAATTTCTCCCCTCCGCTGCACTTCCCCTACCACCACCTTTCTACAGGTCAGGTCATTATTTCTTCCTTGGATTATAACAACTTCCATATTTATCTCCTGCTTCCAATTTCATCCTTCTCTAAATCATTTCCACACCAGCAAAATGACATTTCTTAAAATAAAAACCTGATGTCACTCCCAGGTTAAAAACTTTCATCGGCTACTCCTGGTTTCCGGATAAAATATAAGCTTCTTGGCAAGGTATTCAAATTTTTATCATCTGGCCCAAATGTCCTTTTCTACAGGATCTAATCTCACAGCGAATTATTAACTCATTGTTCATCTCTCTTCCTAATTTGGCTGGGAGTTCCTGAAGACAGGAACTACTATATCTTCCTGCGAATCCTCGAGGCCAGAACATGACTCACAAAAGAATGGGTGGGTAGAATGAACAGGTAAGACAGATAAAACCTACAGTAAACAGCAACCACACAATGACAAGGAGCACATAAGTACAATCAGCCCTCAAACAAGAAAAAGGATCAATAAAACTTGGACCTATTATCTAAAATAGCCACCATTCTTCTAGACAACCCTTTTACTTTTTCTCCCATTCTGCTTTCCTCTGAGGCTCCCTTTCAGGGTTCATTTTAACCAGATTTTACTCTGCCCAAGTGGAGAAGGGGTAAGTATGTCATCTGACTTATTCCCTTGGCTCAAAATCCATTAAAGGGAAGCAGATGAAGCCCAAGCAATTGGGCTCCTGCCTACCACATGGGAGGTCAGGGGTTCAGCTCTCTCTGCCTCCTGGAGAAGGCAAGCTGGCGGGAAGGGCAGGCACCGAGAGCTGACCCAACAAGAGCTGACCCAACAAGATGATACAACAAAGACACAGAAAGAGGAAAGACAATGAGAGACACAACAAAGCAGGGAGCTAAGGTGGCTCAAGCAAGTGAGTTTCTCCCCAGTTTGGTTCCCAGTGCCTCCTAAAGAGAAGGCGATCAGAAAGAGCACACAGCAAATGGACACAGAGCAGACAACCACCTCAAACAACAAGGGGTGGGGGACAAATCTTAAAAAAAAAAAATCCATTAGAGCAATTATAAAATGAGTTATCTAAATATTCTGCTTTAGCCAGTAAGTCAAAATACATGTTGCCAGAATTCCCAACTCTTTGGCTATCCACATTATTATCTCTAGATTACTCCGGTTAATAAACTGGATCCATTCCTTCCTATCACCCTTGGGAACAGACTGGATTCCCTATTATCTAGCTTGGCCTCAAATCATTAAAAAAAAGGGGTCGAACCTGAACCTATCTCCTTCTTGATCTGGCTATAGAGATTAAACTGATTTTCCAGTTTTTTTGAGGTTAAAAAGCTTATCTATCCTTTTCTTAGATTATTAAATGCCTTTCAGTGAGATAGCACTTTAATATTGCAGCATATCACGGTATGAATCATGTTAAATTTTAATGAGATTAAAGTCTAAATTAAATACAATCCAAAATTGTTGTCAAAATACCAAGGAGGATTACTCTAAAATAAACACTTTACTAATTTATAGTAATCTAGAAAAAGAACTTCCTAATAAGACCTTGTCTTGTTTTGCTAAGCGTTGTAACAGGGCATTTTCATTTTCAGGTTTAAATAAACTTTCATTACCAAAAATTCTTCAATGAGCCCAAATCTGTTACTCATATTATTCTATTAGTTTAAAAATAACTGAGGCGGCTCACTTGGGAAACTTCTCTTAGGAGACATACACATACACAGCCTCTGGAAATATTTTGGTTATCACCTACACCGGTCCAACTAAACTTAAATGAAGTGTATTTCCTAGTCTTGCAACAAAACCAAGTGGACCTCACACCTCTTACCATCACCCAGGAAGGGTGTGCATCTGTTCCGAAGGCCCCCCTGGCTCCAGGTCATCCTGGCTGCTGCTGCTCCAGGCTGGGCATCCATGTTGCTGCAGCTTGTGGTTTGTGAGGGGTAGTGTACAGGAAAAGCAGGATGGGATTTAAGGGAAACAGGAGGAAGATGGCTTTCTGGGAAAATGCCATCACCACTATAGGTGTTAAATAGTACCACACACATTTTATTGCAGCACAGTTTAAAAATTTAACAAATGAAAGATTAAAAATAAAAAAACAAAAATAAAAAAAATTAAAAATACAGACGTCCAGAGATGCTCTAAAACAGTTAAGTTAAAGATCAGGAAAAATAAGGTCACAGACTTATACAGCCAGTAAAATTCTGAGTGTGGGGAAGGGGGTGAGGGCAAGGGTAGGGTTGGGAGAGAAAATGTTATGTGATCAATCCACTTAAAAATGCTAATGCCTTCACTTTCTCTCCCAAGATACAAAACTCCAAAGTCAATCAGGAGGCCGGAGAAATTCTTATGAACATTCAGAAAAACTCGATTTTAATCCGGTTAAAAATCATTAGTGTCATTATCATCATCATCACCATCATAAGTATATAATAATAAATAATAATAGTAACTAGTAACAACAATAAAAAGGAAATCAGCGGAAAGTCAGGAAAAATGTAAAAAAAAAATTGGAATAACTTACTGTAGCTGAAGATCAAAAAAATCTCACTGTAAAAAAACAAAAATAAAAATAGCCCAGATTAGAAAAACGGGAGGTGCAAAAATGTCAAGTCAGTAAAGTTCATTTCTTTTTTCTTTCCAAAAGCAGTTTCCACAAAAACCGCAAGGGTAAAGTTCTCAGTAGCAGACAAGCAAAGCCCTTTCCACATCATTATTCAATCTTAAAAATACACGAGGAAATAGAGAGGTCAGTTTATGAGAGGCTAAAAGGCTCCTCCTCCTCTAACCCAACTGCTGCAGAAAAAAATAGAAATAGAAATTTTAAAAATTACATCTTAAATCCAGGTCCCGGTTTTGGAAACAATTTTTAAAAAAACACCTGTAAATTTGCTGTATAGTGCACACCAAGTTGCATCATTATGTTTAAAATGTCTTTATAAAATCAATTTTGTAATGGGAATGTGTGTGTTCTGGAAGGGTGGGGAAGGGAGGTTAAAAATCAAAGCTGAGCTCCAGTGAGTAGGGATGGGGTTCGCCTTGCTGCCCTGTGAAAGGAGAAGGGACAGATTGAGTCAGAGTTCCTCAGAAATGTTGTGCCCTAAACCCCAAAGACAGAAATATCTGTCTATTGCATCTAACATACTATGGTAAAGCATAACATTCCAATGGGATGGGGAGAGCCTTTATAGGATCATAACCTTTACCACTGTCTGTCTTCATAATTCTTCAACATCGACAGGTGACTAAAATTAACTAACTAAATTCATGCTGGTATTCCCTTAGGGGTTTAGAAAGAAGAATCTAAAAAATAAAGTCTACATTCAAACATTTATCTTGGTAATCAGCAGTTTGGGCAAAAAAAAAAAGAAAAAAGAAAAAAAAAGCCAGATCACTGAATAGAGATGAAGAAGTGAGCAAATGTCAAATATCAAGATTATGAAGGTAAGCTGATTAGTCCACGTAGTTTTTCCTAATGATACAGACTGAATGTAAATGGTCGACCATGAATATATTTGTAAGAGATGACTTATCTATTCTCAAAACCAAGGAATGATGAAACCACAAGACCTAATTGATTCTACAAGTTAGTGGGAAAGATGTTTTAAATAAGGAGCACATTAATCCACTCAGGGACAGAATGAAAAACTATACAGGTGGAGGGAAAAGTTTTAACTATTGCAGCTACTGACAATATTTAACAGTTCCAAAAAAAAAATGTGATGACTGAGGCACCGATAGCCCTTATGGAATTTGTTTCTGTGGTCCCACTCTTCATCAAATGATGCATATAGGTAATACCAAGGTATGAGTTCTAAAAAGCAGTACCACAGCAGTAACATACATGGCAACGGGTTGTTTCAAGAACTAAGATTTGTGGTTAGTTTTAGGTCATTTTTACAGAAGAATGCATGTATACTTGCATTTATTTCAATATTCAAAACCATGAAATCTTATTCTTTACAAATTTTCACAAAAGAAAAAAATTTGAAGTGTTCCTTGAGTTGATTACGTAAGAATGCCTAAAGCAATATAGAAACTAAACTGTTTATAAATAGTAAAATGATTTAGGCATAATGTGTAATACTTTTACACTCGTACTAATGTGTAAAACTATATGGACGTACAAATCATAGAACATATTTGTGGAATTGCAGAAAATGTACACTTGGGTGTTATTT
Organism: Dasypus novemcinctus; assembly: GCF_030445035.2. Taxonomy (NCBI): domain Eukaryota; kingdom Metazoa; phylum Chordata; class Mammalia; order Cingulata; family Dasypodidae; genus Dasypus; species Dasypus novemcinctus. The sequence goes on along the minus strand of NC_080675.1, from coordinate 95,591,479 downwards.
CCTTCAAGTCAGTGGGGGTTACACTGAAACTTTTTTTTTTTTAACTTGGGATCACAGACTGAATCGGGTGAGCAAAATTTTAAGGTTAAGTACATTTTTGGTTCATCCACAAACAAATTCTTTGAACACAAGACAAACGCTTAAAAAGCAGTAATGTGAAAATATTTACATCTTTCAGTATCAAGAAGTTAAGGTATCTCCGAAGATGGTAAGTAGATGAGCTACCACTTAAACACACACACACTTCAGCAACTAATTTTGACTCTGCAATTAAGAGAGTATTCCTGGATCATACTTTGTCAAACCTCAGTGAGGTCTGGTTCCCTACTTCTGAAGGGGCATTGTCAAGTGAGATCTGCCAAACAACAGCAGCCATCACCCGCCAATTTTAAGAAATGCAAATTCTCAAGTCCCACCCAGACTTAATCAGAAACTGTTAGGGATGGGGTTATCACTCTATTTTACTCAGCTCTCCTACAGATTGTGAAGCCGGCTCAAGTTTGAGAACCACTGTAGAGTTTAATGGGTAGGGAACCTTTGTCCCTAGTTAAGAGCCAATTCTTTAAAGAAAATGCTAATTTTCCAGTGCATCAGCAGCAGTCAGAAGCAAGTGTGAATACATTCCTGATACACTATAATAAATCCAAAAACATTATTACTTATCCTAGCAAATGCATCAAGAGAATTGTTTTAAATCCTGTAATTCTTTTTCCTACAAATCTAAAATTTTCAATATATTAATACTTAAAAGAACACCTTAAATTATGCTACACCAAAGAGTTCTGGTCTCACAACAGCTAATACTCTAGGTACATACAGTATAGGTAAAAAAAACTATACTTTTCCCTGGTCCCAATAAGAATGAGCAAATAATGCTCCCCAAAGACAACCACTAATAAAATGATTTGAAGACTGAAACACTTATTAACGCAATCCTGAACAAAAATTACTAATTTATAAAATAGCTTTTAACAAAACTATTTCCATACGCTTTTCGACCTCTGGAAAACAAATCACATATAGAAATTTGAAATTAAGACAAGTCTAAACTATCTGATTTTACAGATAAAACACTGAAATCCAGAAAGTGAAACTACTTTGCCGAAAATGACAGTTAAACAAGCAGCAGGGAGAAATCTAGTTTCTAAATCCTAGGCAAGATTCTGTCAACTGTTAAACTCACGAGTTAACTTCTCTCACATTCAGCAGTTAATTCATCTTTAAGATTAGAACTACTTTGCATTTTATCCCTTGTTTCTAACGCAATTCCATCCAAAACAAGAAGACATGCCACGTTAAACCTTCTAGAGATGTAATTACAAATATAAGCTATGTTAATTCCCTACAGAAGGAATAGCAACCACCAAGTATTCCTGGGAAAGGCACAGCATGGAAAACACAAAAAGGTTAAGAAGATCTGTAACTTTTTTCTTAAACCCTTCCTCTCTGGCCCAACCTGAAAATGTTAGTAAAGCCTATTTACTTGAGAACACATCTAGAATTGTTTCAGGTATTAATTTTGTGAGCAAAGAGCTTCTGATGGGTATATTAGAAGAATTTTTATTATAGACTGATGCTAAAGAACCCATATTTCTAAAACCGCAAGGCAGACCAAGTACCATTCATTTAATTTCAACTCTCATCAATACCTTTCTTAACTAATAAAAAATTAATCTCGGAAATTAAATTGCCAAGGAAATTTCTATAAGCCAAATAATTTCCTAAATTAATCTATCACTTGCTCTTATCTTATTTCTGACAGTTTAGCAATGTGGTTAAGCTTTAGTTTTTAAAAGCCCATGCATAATATACATTTTAGGCCTTTAAAAAAAGAAAGGCAATACTTTAGATCCTGCAAAGCCTAATGCATAATTTACTGTCTACCTGGTGAGGGATCAGCAAATGCATAGCAATCTAGAATATGCCTACTTTTACCTTCTAACAAATAGGTTTCTTGAAGGATGAACGTCTGACACTTTAGTATTGGTTTAAACTGCGCTTAATAAAATTCGTTTTGAGATTTAAACATTGTAAAAAAATAAAATCAACGCAATCTTACACAAGACTAAAAAAGCGATTACAAATTTTATAAATTTAGAAAATTTTTTAAGGTCCAACACCTAGAAAACAGTAGGCTCTATAAAAACGGGCACCTGGGAAAGTTTAGTGTTCAGTAAAATTATTACCACAATATCCTGAAAGTCGAATTTTAAGTTTGTCGTCATCGGCAGTTACATTAACAAATCCAATTCTCGTAATTATTTTTCCCAAGTTCAGTTTGAGAATATACAGTTAGCTGCCAGTGGTTTCTTGTAATGAGGCGCTTGTAAAGACTCAAACGTAGTTCCTGGCACCATGCATTCCAATAATGTGACTAGACTGACCTAGTGGTCAAATTCTTTAATAGCTCTACTCTGATTTAACATGACCCTCGTATCCAACACTCTTATGCCTGTTTCTTGTCTGAGAAAGATAATACCTACCTCAGGCAAGTTCCACTAACATATATTTCAAGTGATTTGAAACCTGCAGATAGAAAGTAGTAAGTCAGCTATAATTTTAATTTAATATGTGAGGCTATATTATTTTCTTTTTAAAATAAAACTTAAACTACACTTCGAGGTCCAATATTTGTTGAGAAGAATAAAATTGAAAGTACAATATTAATTCTATTGTTGCACCTACTAATCTCACATCCTGCAGCACGCTCCAGAATTTACAGGCTCGCGGTACAATTTCTACTTAGCAACCCACCACCCACTGCCCAATTATTTAAGAAAATGAAGTAAAAGAAGGTATCAGCTCTACATAAACCTCAACTATATTAATGAGCATCTCGATCTTCACTTTCATTTCCTAGACGTCCAGTAGAAAAACGAAAGGAAAGCAACCGTTAACACAGATAAGACGAAAAAAGGGCATTTTTTTCCTCTGCCGATGGCGGCTTAGAGAACACTAGATTAAATCTACACCGAGGCTGAGGCCTGTTAACACTCCCTCCCACATATGGCCCAATTTCCCAAGGCAAATAAAATAAATGGGGGCCTCGTTACTCTGCCGAGGAGAGGGTTCCCTCGCCTTCTCTCCCACACCCCCTCGCGCTCCCCGAGGAACCTACTGTCGCCCCTGCGGCCGCCCCCTCCACTTACCAGGAGGGGGGAGGGAGAAGAGATTCGAATCTGAATCTCCTACTCCCAGGTTCCAAACGAAGAAACAAACTGCTACTCGAGGTCGGCAACGCGGCCGCAACCGCTCAGTCTTCGTCTGTTCACAAAATGGCCCCCGAGTCTCCTCTGCCGCCGAGGCGAAGGCCTAGTCCCCGCCCCGTTCTTGAGACTCTTCCTATTGGCTGCGCACTTTCTCGCTCCAGCTCCTAATAAGACAGTTCTACCGCTCTTCATAACACTGTCCAATTAAAACCAGCAGTGGGTTAGACCAAGCAAGAGAATTTCCACTTGCGTGAGAGAATCTAATTGGTAACTGGCTATTGCTCCTGTCATTTATTACTTTAGGAATGCTTATTGGCCACTGTACCGGACGTAGCGCGAGGTGAAAATTCGCCTTTGTATCGCGCACCACTTCACATCCGGGTATCCGGCATGTCTGATTGGCGGCTGCAGTGTCCTATCGCTACTCCTTAGAGTCTCAGTAGCAGGCCCGCCCAAATCTCGGAATTCCCGCGGCGCGGGGGCGGGGTAAGGGGAGGGAGTAAGGGGCGTTGTCAGGTAGCCGGCGCGAAGGTCGAGTTTTAGGTCCCCGTCTCCTTCTCGCGTAAGGAACCCGCCCTAATCTTGGGCGTAGGAAAACCGCCAAGTGAGGCTTCCTGGCGCCACGTGGAAGAAGAAACGGTTTTTATTAGTAAGGAGGAAGCGGCGATGACTAGGCTGTATTAAAGCTTGTAGAAAACTAACCAACCCCAACCTCAGATCCCTTCTCAGTTCCTGTCTCGAATTTCAGATGCCTCATGGACGTCTCCACTTCTCTGCCGTCAAGCTTTTGTTCGGACAACACATAATCCCACCCAAAGCAGCTGACTTTCCTATTCCTTTCCAATATAGCAAACAAAGGAAGTATAAAATGCTAGTCTGGAATAATAGAGCGCCCATCCTCTGTTCCCAAACCTTATTTCACTAATAACCTTAGATTCCAACCATATTGGCTCCTCTCTATTACCCAGTATCTAGTCCCGTAATTCCCCTCGTCTAAAATGGCCGGTCTCGCACCTATCTGTCCCATCATCGCTTGCCAGTTCCTTTGGTTAAATTATAGAAACCATGCACACGATGGACAAGAAATTGATAGCACTTCTAACAATGAGGTTAAACGTGCATTTAGGGAAAGATCTCATTCGCACGAACCGAAAATGCAAGGTGCAGAACACTGTCTAGAAAATGAGATTCCGTTTATATAAATTTTTAAGGACTATAACGAATATGTGAATGCTGTTTTATGCATTAGTTTTGAATTACTTCTGAATTTTCAGGAGATTCACACACAAAAATTAGCTGTTACCTTAGGGGAGAGAAACTTGTACCTTTTTAGTTGTTATTTCTTTCTAGACTGATTTTTTTTTTACTTTAAGCTATTTAGAAAAACAAAAAGCATGAAAGAAAAAAATGTTAGTGGTAATTCCATCCTGATGAGGGAGATTTTAAAATTTTACTACCTTGTGCCTTCTACATTTTCCAAATTGTCTATTTTAAACAAGTAAACAGAAAAATTCTACAAGTACTTAAGCTTCTGCTACATTCAATTTATTTAAAACATAGTATTGTGGCTAGTTTTACACTTGTCTCTTCTCCCCTCCTGGCTTTTAAGCTTTTTTGATAGCAGAGTTCAATTCTTACTCCTCTTTGTATTCTTCTTGCTTACCACCTGTTACAGGATCTTATGCAGAAAAATGTTTGAAATATATATTAAACCTATTATTCATTAACTTTTTTTAATCAGGGGAAAATGCTATTTTCCCAGTACAAGCAGATAGATTGTACTTACATATTTTATATAGGACTCACTCAAAGGGATCCAGAGGCGATGAGGCCTGGTTGACATGTAATTTGTGTAATTCTTACTTAAACAAAATACTTAATATTTTAATTAGTAAAAAAAAATTAACATGTTTTTATTACATATTGTTTTCATAGAATAAAAATGAAAATAAAATGTTAATTAAAACTGTCTACTTTCATTTTCTTCAGAAATGATTTTTACTTCATTGTCTTTGTTATGACCAGCGCTGTATTTATAAATGCAAAAGAAGTACTTAAGATACAGCATTCAAGTTTTCAAGTTCACCCCTTTGCTAGGTGCTGTAAAAGTGAAGTATAAAAGAAGAATTAACAGCCAGTACTTCCAACAAGTAACTTAGAATTTACTAAATGAGAAAACAAGTGCAAAAATAGCATTCATACAAGGCAGAATGTTAAGTACTATGTTGATGGCAAACATTAATGACTTTGGTTCTTGAAGCTCTGAAAACCATAGGTAGATGAGGTCGAGAATCAGAAGGTCTCTTGAACTCTTGCGCCTATCCTATATACCCTTACAGTCTAAAGTTGAATGCTTCTATTGGAAGGCAATGTATAGTAGAAAGCAAGCCATGAGCCAGACTCCAATAATGAAAGCCAGGTCTGGGGGTGGGGGAGAGGGGATGATAAGGAAACAAGCAATAACTCTTTAACTTGGCCCGAAGAGAAAATAAAACAAAACTGAACTTTTGTTTTTACTTCAAAAAGTAATTTTGAAAAAAAATAATTTTGTTCAAAGAAGACTTGATGATGTGGCTGGGAAATATCTCCTCTACTCTCCGCCCCTCTCAATTCCAAGCCACCTGTCAAAATGAAGAAGAAATGAAAAGTAGCAACAACTAAGAAGTACCTAATAATTTTTACCTAAGTCATTAAATGAATATTTTCCTAGTATCTATCATCCTACATCCCTCAGCTTTTCTAGTCATCTACCCCATTCCATCCAACAAGCCAAATAGGACTCTACAGTACAATCATCATTGCTTCTCATTCTCTGCATCCTCCGTTGTCCAACAGTATCACAAGAATTTTCCACTGGAGAGTGAGGAGGTTGTCTCTGTTTTTTTGTTGTTTTTTTTTAAAGATTTATTTATTTATTTATTTATTTATTTATTTCTCTTTCCTCCTCCCGGGTTGTCTGTTCTGTGTCTAATTGCTGTGTCTTCTTTGTCCGCTTCTGTTGTTGTCAGCAGCACGGGAATCTGTGCTCTTTTGTTGCATCATCTTGTTGCATCAGCTCTCCGTGTGTGCGGCGCCATTCTTGGGCAGGCTGCACTTTCTTTCGCACTGGGCGGCTCTCCTTACGGGGCGCACTCCTTGCGCGTGGGGATCCCCTACGCGGGGACACCCCTGCGTGGCAGGGTGCTCCTTGCGCGCATCAGCGTTGAGCATGGCCCCTGCACACGGGTCAAGGAGGCCCGGGGTTTGAACCGCGGACCTCCCATGTGGTAGGTGGACGCTGTAACCACTGGGCCAAGTCCGCTTCCAAGGAGGTTGTCTCTGATGAACCCAAAACACTTAATTAAAATTTCATTGTTGGGAAGAGAGGTGACTCAAGCCATTGGGTGCCTCTCTCTCACTTGGGAGGTCCCTGGTTAGGTTTCTGGTGCCTCTTAAAAAAAGAAGATGAGCACACAACAGACAGACACAGAAAGCAGATAGTGAGAACAAAAGAACCAGGCTGAGGGAATAAATGAATGATAAAAAAAATTTTTTTTCACTGTGCTATCTAATATTACCCAACACTAATTTATACTTCTTTACTCTAACTTAGAGACCTTTCTGACTATCTGCACTCTATCCCCTTTGGCAACCATATTCTACTTGAAAAATAATATGATGAAGGTGTTACATATTACTTTCAAGACCCTCAGTTTTTTACTGCATCCCGTTCCACCCACGCTAAATCTGTCCCCACTCTGAGCCTGCAAATTACTGTCATGTGAATCATCTGAAAGCATCATTTTTATTGTGACTCCTACACTAAAATCCTATAATAACTCTCTATTCCAGTCCTAAGTTTTCACTGTTTCATTCACAGCATTTCCCTGACTGAGCCCTCATTACCTACAATTTTATCCCATCTACAAGAATCCATGGCCCAGACGGGTCTTGCTAACTTCTCTCCAACATGCTGCACTGCTGTTCTCCTCCCCCATGATCCAACCATTTTTTGAATTCCAATTCAAGTCCCAATTAATCCTTTTTAAAAGATATGTGATCAGCCACATTGACTTCACTAAGTTAGTTGTTTTAGTTTTTTTTTTTTCAGTTACTTTTTTTGTTTGTTTTGCTTCTTGTTTGTTGTTTTGTTGTTTTTTCAGGAGGCAACTGGAACTCAATCTAGGACCTCCTGTAGGAAACAGGCGCTCAACTACTTGAGCCACATCTCCTTCCCTCCTTGTTTTTTTGATACTCAAAGCATTTACCTAAACATGAAGTATGTTACAAACTGAATATAATATAATTGCAGTCCTCAAGCTTAACACCCCTTCTCAAACTCATTTCATAGTGATTATATCTCCTGTAACAAGGTAATACAGTTTTATTCTATAATCCTTTTATTTATAGACTCCATTGTGTTTGGTCTCTGTGTGTATGAATCTGTTATCTAAAAGATTGATTGACAAGCTTTCTGATTTAGAATATCAGTATACACATTTCTCTCTTTATCCCAAAAGCATTTGGCAGCACGTAAAACCATAGCGGGGAAATTTAGAGTCTAAAGGCCAGTGAATAGATTTTTTAAGATTTATTTTTTATTTATTTTTCCCCCTTCCTCCCCCCTCCAGTTTTCTACTCTGTGTCCATTCTCTGCGTGTTCTTCTGTGTCCACCTGTATTCTTGCCAGCGGCACCCGAAATCCGTGTCTCTCTTTGTTGCATCATCTTCTGCGTCAGCTCTCCGTGTGTACGGCACCATTCCTGGGCAGGCTATGCTTTTTTTGTGCTGGACGGCTCTCTTTATGGGGCTCATCCCTTGTGCATGGGGCTCCCCTATGTGGGGGACACCCCCGCATGGCACGGCACTCCTTGTGTGCACCAGCACTGGGTGTGGACCAGCTCATCACATGGGTAAGGAGGCTCTGGGTTTGACCTTTGGACTTCCCATGTGGTAGGCAGACGCCCTATCCATTGGGCCAGATCTGCTTCCCAGTGAATAGATTATTGATGAGCTGGTATCTAGAGTACAAATTCCTCAAATAAGATTTTACAAACTGCTAATGAGATTATTAATCACTTTTGTTAGATACAGTACATACTTTCATAAGGCTCCCAATGTTAATTTTTCCTTATTAATTTAATGCTTTCAGAATGGAAATATCCTATTTGTTGTTTTTTTCTGATAATATGTGAATTGCAAAATTTTGAAGTAATATAGGAAAAGTGAAAGTTTCTATGTGATCCATGTCACCAGAAATACCCATTCTCAACTACTTGGTGTATATATTTACATATTTTCTTAAGTAGATATATGAATTTATTTTTAGCTAAATATTGTCATAATATACTTATTATTCTATAATCAACTCTTCAAAATTACTCATATATAGTAAATATTTACCTATAACCATATGTAAAGATCACCTCATCCTTTCTAACAATGGTATTGTTTCACAATCTATGGATGCAAAATAATTTTCAAAAACTACACCCCTATTTTTCTGTAAACTTATAACTTCTCTGATAAAAATAAATAAATCAGGAGAAAAAAACAAGAATCCTCTAAACATGGACATTGAGGTTGTCCTGCATTTTTCAGTTTTTTTTTTTTTTAAAGATTTATTTATTTATTTAATTTCCCCCCCTCCCCTAGTTGTCTGTTCTTGGTGTCTATTTGCTGCGTCTTGTTTCTTTGTTCGCTTCTGTTGTTGTCAGCGGCATGGGAAGTGTGGGCGGCGCCATTCCTGGGCAGGCTGCTCTTTCTTTCCACGCTGGGCGGCTTTCCTCACGGGCGCACTCCTTGTGCGTGGGGCTCCCCCACGCGGGGGACACCCTTGCGTGGCACGGCACTCCCTGCACGCATCAGCACTGCGCATGGCCAGCTCCACACGGGTCAAGGAGGCCCGGGGCTTGAACCGCGGACGTCCCATATGGTAGACGGACGCCCTAACCACTGGGCCAAAGTCCGTTTCCCCATTTTTCAGTATTTTATCTCAGTAACTCTTGAATGGAAATGAAGACTCCTGCCCAGAAGTATTAAGTATTTCCACTAATGGATCCATACAGAACCTGTGTAGATATACCTATAAATGCTAAAAATTGGAACTATGTTACTATAGTGTCTCTAAACAGTGACATCCCCAAACTTTGGAGGCATGAATGCCTCTGACAATGTTAACTTTCATATCTTTTTCTTAATAACCAAAACCCTGAGTTTAAAAATTAAAAAATAATTAAAGCCATCTTGAAAAAGAACAAAATTGGATGACTCACACTTCCTGTTTCAAAACTTATTACAAAGTTATAATAATCAGAAGTGTGATACTGGCTCAAGACCAAAGGAATAGAACTGAAAGTTCAGAAATAACCCCCCACATCTATGGCCAAGTGATTTTTGGTAAGGATGCCAAGTCTACTCAATGAGTAAAGAATAATATCTGGACATTATAGATCCCCCCAGGGCCCACTGGATGGAACGTGGGAGAGTGTGGGCTATGATGTGGACCATTGACTATGGGGTGCAGTGATGCTCAGAGATGTACTTACCAGGTGCAATGGATGTGTCACGATGATGGGAGCGAGTGTTGCTGTGGGGGGAGTGGGGGTGGGGGCGGTGGGGTTAAATGGGACCTCATATTTTTTGAATGTAATTTTTAAAAATAAATAAATAATTTAAAAAAAAAAGAATAATATCTTCAACAAATGGTGCTAGGAAAACTGGATAAATACATGCAAAGAAATTAAAGTGGACCCTTCCTCCATATCATATACAAAAATTAATAAAAAATGCATCAAAGTTCTAAATATAAGAACTAAAACTGTAAAACTCTTAGAAGAAAACATAGAAGAACATCATCAGGACCTTGTAGTAGGCAATGAATTTCCAGACTACAACAAAAGCACGAGCAAGAACAGAAAAAATAGATCAATGGGACTTCATCAAATGAAAAACTTTTGTGCTTTAAGGACATTAACAAGAAAATGATAAGACCATCTATAGGGAAGTGGATGTGGCGCAAGCAATTGGGCTTCCACCTACCACATGGGAGGTCCCAGGTTCAGGTTCCAGGGCCTCCTGGAGAAGAAGAGCTGGTGTGACAGGCAGGCATGGTGAGCTGATAAACAGGACAACACAATAAAGAGACACAAAGGGAAGCAGATTTGGCTCAATTGATAGAGTGTCTGCCTACCTTATGGGAAGTCCAGGGTTCCAACCCAGGGCCTCCTGACCTGTGTGGTGAGCTAACCCACATGTAGCATGGCAAGGAGTGCCATGCCATGCAGGGGTGTCCCCCGTGTAAGGGAACCCTACGCGCAAGGAGTGTGCCCCACAGGGAGAGCCATCCCATGCAAAAAAGTGCAGAGAAGTGGTGCCACACACACAAAGAGCTGACACAGCAAGATGACACAATAAAAAGAGACACAGTTTCCTGGTGTTGCTGACAAGAATGCAAGCAGACACAGAACACACAGCGAATGGACACAGAGAACAGACAACGGGGTGGGGGGAGGGAAAAGAAAATCTTAAAAAATAAATAAATAAAGAGACACAAAGAGGAAAGACAATGAGAGACACAATAAACCAGCTGAGGTGGCTCAAGTGGTTGAGTGCCTCCCTTCTACATGGGAGGTCCCAGTTTCCATTTCCCATGCTTCCTGAAGAGAAGATGAGCAGACATAGAGAGCACACAGCAAATTGACACAGAGAGTAGACAGCGACCTCAAACAACAATCTATAGAATGGAGAAAATATTTGGAAACCATATATTTCATAAGGATTTGTATCCAGAATATATAAAGAACTGCTGAAACTCAACAACAAAAAGATAAACAACCCAATTATAAAAATGGGCAAAGGACTTGAATGAATATTTCTACAAAACAGAATATAATGAATATGACAAGGATTGGTAGAAATAGGAACACTTGTTCATCGATGGTGGGAGTCTAAAATGGTGCAGTTACTATGGAAAACACTTTGCTGGTTTCCTTAGAAAGTTAAGTATGGAATTACCTATGACCTGGTAATTCCACTTCTAGGTATATACCTAAAAAATTGAAAGCTGGGACCCAAATTTTTACACCATTGTTCATAATGGCACTATTCAAAATAGCCAAAAGGCGGAAGGAAGTAACTCCAGTATCCATCAATCAATGAATAAACAAAATGTGGTATATACATGCAATGGAATCTTATTCAGTTGTTAAGTAAAATTAAATTCTGATGCATGAAACTTAAAGACATCATGTTGAGTGAAATAAGCTGTACACTGAAGGACAAAACTTATCTCATGTACATGAAATGAATAGAATATGCAAATTCATAGGCAGATATTAGAATACAGGTTACCAGGAGAAAGGATCCAGGTGGGGAATGGGGAAGTAAAGCTTAACTGGTACAGAGTTTCGGTTCAAGGGGATGGAAAATTTGGGATAATGGTGTGGGTGGTAGCACAATCTTGTGAATGTAATTAACACCACTGAATTGTATATTTGAAAGTGGTTAAAATGAGAAATGTCATTTTTTTAAAATCCCATGGAACCATGCAATACCAAGAGTGAACCCTAATGTAAGCTATGGACTTTAGTGATATTACAATAAAAATGTTTCAACAGCTGTAACAAAGTTATCATACTATTGAAAATTGTGAATAACAGGGAAAACAATGTGTGTGATGAGGGAATATATATGAACTCTGTACTTCTGCATGATTTTTCTGAAACTGCTTTAAAATACAGAAATAAAATTATTTTTAAAAGTTAAAAAAATAAGCAAAGAAGCAAAAAATCTTTATCCAAAAAAGAAGAGTGTGAGATATAAAAGGAATTCTGATCATAACACCAATAAGTGGTTTTGAGGTCAAGCAGTATTTGATTTTAAGTATTACTGACCACTTTCATATCAACAATAAAAAATAATAGATAACTTTTATTGAGCAGATACTATGTGTCAAGCCCTTTTCTAAGTGTATTACATGATTAACTTATTTGGTACTTTTATTATCCCCATTTTTAAAATGAGGAAATTAAGCATAGAGAGATTAAGTAATTTGCCTAAGGTTGCACAGCTAGTTTGTGATGAAACTGAGATTCTAATGCTAGGAGGTCTGGTTTTAGAGCGTATCTATCTAACCACTACGCTGTAGTTAGAAGGTATTCCAGGATAGGAAAATTCTACCCATTCATTCAATCAACAAATATTTATTAAGTACATGCTATGTAATAAACATTGTGCAAAGTGCTATGTCAGGCCACAAGGCCATAGAAGTAAACAAAATGGACTTGGTCCCTGCCCTTTAGAACAGAGTTAAATACTAAATGAAGAGTCGCTGCACTAATTGTAGTAAATTAAGTTAAGAGCAACTAAAGGAAAATAAATGGTGCAATGAGACAGTTCAAGGAGATCGGGTGAAAGTGACTTTATTAAAATTAGACTTCCTATTTCTTTTGTATTTCCTCAACTTCTTTTTTCCCTTCCTGTTAAAAGTTTTTCTCAACTTGTCTTTGTTTCCTCATTGCTCCTCTGCTCCAATTTTCATCTCAGCAACGTCTTAAACCTGGTTCCTTGTTTGTAGGTTAAGCCCTCTTTAACAAATATGCCATCTGTTCTCCTTACGGTTCTGAAGCCCAGGATTCTATCCTCTAATTTTTCATTAGGCTAATCATTGTACAGCATTGTACAGCTTACAAAGTGTTTTTCAGTTAACATGTCTTACATTTCATTTTTAGTGCTTACTTTAGTTTTATGGTAAAGACTGACCATTTGGCAAGCATGTAAAAGTTATGCAAATACTACATGTACAGTCTGGCCCAGATTCTTTCAATTATGACGTTCCATTGCATATCATAATTATCTGTCACATGACTAACCATTATCAAATTTATTCTGGCGCTTTTTTCTTTTTTTTTTTTTTGGTACCAGGGTGGGGGGTATTGAACCTGGGACCTCATTTGCGGGAAGCCAGTGCTCAACCACTGAGCCATGCCTGCTCCCCTCAGTTGATTTTTCCCTTTGTTTGCTTATTGTTTTGTATTGTTTTTCCTTTTTAATTTATTTATTTTTTTATTTATTTGTTATTTTTGTTTTTGTTTTTAGGAGGCACCAGAACACAGACCTCTCATATGGGAAGCTGGAGCTCAACTACTTGAACCCCATCCGCTACCCTGGGTTTTTTTTTAACACATTTTTGGGGCCCTCTCCAAAAGTCTGGGAAACATTTCTAATTGAATGGCTCTTTTGTTACTACCTACTCGGCAAAACCCATCCCCAGAAGGAGGAGTATGATCTGATATTTTAGGTATCTGAAGATAAACTGTGTTGAAAAGAAAACAGTATTCTGTTGAGAACCCTGACAGCCATTTCCTTTTAAGGAGTGGCAAAATAGCCCAGTAGGGGTCAAAGAATGGTAAGTTTCCCGGAATGTAAAGAAATGCTGAAGTGGGGAAAGTAATATCACTAAGAAAGTTAAATCACATGGTGGCATGCATTTAAATCAGCAGAGAAAGAACAAATGGAGGGATTAAGTCCCCTCCCTTCCATCTCAGTCCTAAGATAGCAAAAGAAAGACTTAAGCTTGTGTGTCAGTTTTCCAATAATTGAATCAAGTATCGCCTTTTAAATTTAAATTTAAAGTAAATAAAAATTAGGGCATGAAAAAAGTCTGAAACTGATTTATGGTGAAGGTTGCAAATCTTTTAATTGTAAACCTGAAATGGGTATATGTAAAATACATTTCAATCAACTTGTTTTTTAAAACTGCAAATAAAATAAAAATAAAATGAAATCTTCAGTTCTTTTGTCCCACTAGTCACATTTCAAGTGCCCACTAGCCACATATGACAGCATTTTGGACAGCTTAGGTCTAGTACCTAAAACTACCTTCCCTCCTCTTCCATGCTGTTAAAAAATACTTTCTTAAATCTATTTCAAAATATTTACACTTACAACAAACACATGTGACAACCAAAATAGATAACATGCAAAAAATTAATATCAATACATAATGGACTATTAAGAGAAATACACAATGACAAATTTTTAAAGTTCAAGATAAATGGCAATCAAATAAATGAAAGTTTAAATGGCAGTAAATCAGTATTTTTTCATCTCTGAAATAGATGCTAAAAAAAAAAAAGTGTTAGCCAAGCTGAGAAGAAACGGGTACCACTAACAGGAGTGTAAACTGCCATGACCTTTCTGAAGTTTAGTTGGATAATTTGGTAATAAGTACCAAAGACCTTGAAAATAGGACATTCTCTTTCACTCAACAGCTCTATAATTAGTAATTCATCTTAAAAAATAATTATGGATATAAACCAGGATTTCTAATATAGTTAAAATGTCAAAAAATAAATAAAAATAAAAAATAAAAATAAATTCCCCTTACCAGGGAAATGGTTAAATAAGTTATGGTATGTCTATAGAATAGACTATACTATTAGGTAACCATTTAAAACTATATGGTAGAGGAATATTTAATAGCATCTTAAAAGTTCATATCTTTTTAGGAGGTACCAGGGATTGAACTCAGGACTTCGTACATGGAAAGCGGGCATTCAACCACTTGAGCCAAGTCTGTTCCCTCATCATACATTGTTGATTAAATAGTAAAAAAGTATTTTTAAAAATTAATTAGCCAATTTTATTTTATTTTTGTCTTTATTTATTTTTTTAATGTTACATTAAAAAAATATGAGGTCCCCATATACCCCCCACCCCCCTCACCCCACTCCTCACCCCATAACAACAACCTCCTCCATCATCATGAGCCAATTTTATTTTTAAAATCACATATGCTTCTATGCATACACATCCCAAAATGATATCAGTAGTTATCTCTGGGTGGTAGGATTACAAATACATTTCACTTTCTTTTTTGTATTTCTGTATTTCAGTACATGAATACATATTACCCTTGTAATCAGAAATATATTATAAAATAATATCTCCAACTCCTTTGTAACTGAAATTCCTTTAAGGAAGAACATGGCCACATCTAGAAGTATATTAAGTCTAGTGAAAAAACATTGAGTGGTCTAATTTTGCTCTAAGATGTAATAAGAATTATCAGGCGGAAGGCCAAAAGGTAACTGGTTGCCTGAAAGGGGTTGGAGGAGAATTTAACTTGAATATAATAAAAGTGTAAAAATCATAGTTTCAAAAACAAGAGAGCAAGGTCACCAAACACAATCTTAGCCTACTTCAAAGTTTTCCCCAGTGGAGTTAATGCATAATGGATACAGAGTTTCTATTGGGGGTAATGGAAGGGTTTTGGTAAAGGATGGTGGGGATGGCAGCACAACTTTGGGATTGTATTTAATATCACTGAATTGTACACTTGAAAGTAGTTCAAATGTTATGTTGTATATATTATCACATTTTCTTTTTTAATTTGCCCAGCACTATTTGTGGTTAGAGCATAAAAAAAAAAAGAGAGAAGGTCCAAGGTTCCCATAAAGTAGCTTGGGCAAATAGAAATCTTAGGTGCAGTAAAAGGCCAATTTTTATCATCTGGCACTTAAACCTAGGAAAATATTATGTTGAATTTTCCTATCTTCACTGGGAAATATGTGTGTTCTGGATTTACTTTCTAACTTTCCATTCCATTTCGTTTTACTTCATTTCATGGAAGATAATAAGTCATATGGGGCCCAATAAGCCATGTGCTCATTCTCCTGGGAATTCATGCACTTTATGGCAATAACCAGAATGAGAGCTTTCCCAGTGCACACACTTAGATGACTTTAAATAATAACTAAGACCATATTCCATTTAATAGATAATATAAATGCAGTGACAGGCCATATAGAATTATTTTTATTTAAAATATATATATATTTTATTTTTTAAAAGATACTTAGATTATATAAATATTATGCAGAAAATATAGGGATTCCCATATGCCCCACTCTCACACCCACCCACATAAACAACATCCTTCATTAGTGTGGCACATTCAGGGCAATTTTAAACGCATCCTGGGGCACTGCCTAGAATTTTTTTAAAAAAGGTTTATTTTGTTTATTTATTTATTTATTTTTTTAAATTTTTTTATTTTTTATTGACTTTGTAATAATATTACATTAAAAATATATATGTGAGGTCCCATTCAACCCCATCCCCCCACCCCCCCCTCCCCCCCCCCCAACAACACTCGTTCCCATCATCATGACACATCCATTGGATTTGGTAAGTACATCTTTGGGCACCTCTGCACCTCATATACATTGGTTCACATCATAGCCCATACTCTCCTCCATTCCATCCAGTGGGCCCTGTGAGGATTTACAATGTCCGGTGATTGCCTCTGAAGTACCATCCAGGGCAGCTCCATGTCCCAAAGACGCCTCCACCTCTCATCTCTTCCTGCCTTTCCCCATACCCTTTGTCCACTATGTCCACTTTTCCCATTCCAATGCCACCTCTTCTATGTGGACATTGGATTGGTTGTGTCCATTGCACCTCTATGTCAAGAGGAGGGTCAGATTCCACCTGGATGCTGGATGCAATCCTCCCATTTTCAGTTGTAATCACTCTAGGCTCCATGGTGTGGTGGTTGTCCTTCTTCAACTCCATCTTAGCTGAGTGTGGTAAGTCCAATAAATCAGATTGTAGGTGCTGGAGTCTGTTGAGGCTCAGGATCTGGCTATCACATTGTCAGTCCAGAGATTCAAATCCCCTAAATATATCTTAAACCCCAACATTAACTGCACCTCCAGCACATTGGCATGATTGTTTATTTATTTCTACCCCTCTTCCTCGTTGTCATTTGCTCTCTGTTCATCTTCTTTTTAGGAGGCACTGGGAACCAAACCTAGGAACTCCCATGTGGGAAGGAGGCACCCAATCACTTGAGCCACCTCCATTCCCTGCTTATTGTGTCTCTCATTGTGTTTCACTACTTTGTCTCTGTGTTACATCATTTTGCTGCATCATCCTGCCACCAGCCCATTGTGTCAGCTTGTTGTCCTGCTCATCTTCTTTAGGGGACACCAGGAGTTGAACCAGGGATCTCCCATGTGGTAGGCCAGTGCCCAACTACTGTTTTCCTTCAAGGAGAGATTTCAAGAACATTTTCCCAACACCAACAAATTTCTATTAACATCAAATCAAACAAATGTGTTCTTTGCTTTCGTTTCATTTGAGAATTTGGTATGTTAAGTAATGTTTTAACTGGCCAACTCCAAACGCAACATGCATAGGGGGAAAGTACGGCCTTCAGGCTCTGATCTACAAAGAGTTAATATCTTATGAGCTAAATAGAACTGGATTAGCCTTTAGGAAGCCAGAAAGACAAGAGGATTGGAACATTGGAGTAAAGAATAAGAGGACATCTCTGAAGAAAGCAAGAACTGTAAGTTTATATCTAATACATATTAATAGTCTCCCATTTCTTTCCGGTGGAGTGTTTTTGCAAGGAGTAATATGTTTATTCATTTCATACTTTACCACCAGTCTCCCAGGCATCCTGGCACAAAATCACAAAGTCATCTTTGATCCCCCCACCTATCTTAACTGTATCCCACAGCAACCAGTTACCAAGTGTTTTGACTGTCTTTCTTGGGTGTCTATCTTCTTGATCCATCCCACTCTTCCAATTATTTGCCTCCATCCTTCCTAGCTCAGGACCCCTTGCCTGAACTACAGCAATATCCTCCTAACACCACTCTCTCATCTGATCTAACTTCATACCTTATTAATCTTCCTAAATTTCTAACTCTATTGCTTATATACTTTAAAATGTATAATTCCTGACTGTTGTCTGAAAAGTGAATAAAACTCCTCTTACATACAAGGCCTTCTAAAATATGGTTCCTTTCAACTGAAATTTCCACGACTCCTTCTCAAATGCTTCACACTTACCTGCTACTGTCCAAAGTCACCCTTCTCTTTGCCCACCCCTAACTATTCATTCTGTCCTCTCTGTGTAGAATAGTCTGTTTCTCCACTTGCCAAAATCCTTCCCAATCTCCAACAACCCATCGTCCTCTAAACTGGTCCCATTCCTTCAAGTAAATGTGAATCTCATCCTTCCTCTACATTCCCACCTCACTTCATTCTTCCCTAATTGGCTGTTTATATTTTACCTTAGAGTTAAGTGTGGTTTTCTCATTTTCCCTCTCAGCTTTTTACTTCTTAAGAACAAGGACTTTAATTTCCTTCTCCTCATAGCAACTGCACATAAAGAGCACAGATTAATAGTTACCAAACTAAATTCAATGCAAATCCCAGGTTTCTATCATCTGTTCTAAGCATTCACACAACTGGTAATTCTGTTACTCTTACTTTTCTTCACAGCTTCTCTTTATCTCTGTTCCAGGTTTCTTTTGCAATTCTTTCTTTTCAGTTGCTTCTACCTTCTTTCATAAGATCAGCTCCTCTTGAGTTCCTTCACTGTAAAACCATTTTTCCAAGGTTTTATTCCCAATTTGCTGTTTCCTCCCTAGATGTTTACCTTAGAGAAGCCCAACTGCAGCCCACCCCCACTTGCAGGGACTTGAGGACCTATTGAAGATAATTCCTTATACAGTGGGAAAACTTGAATTTCCAGCCCATATTAATTTTGAAATTGTTAAAACCCCACTTCTATATTTTGTCACACAGGCTTACTTAATCCATGAATTTCTAAAGAATAGGAATATCTTTGCAACATCATTTCCTAAATTTTACTTTCCTAAGGTCAAGAAAGTCTCATTCTCCACCTGATTTTGAGATTTTTTACAACAATATCTTCTTCCTCCTCTCTCATACTCAAATTAGTGACATCTTTATTGTTCTCATCTCACTGTGTTCTTGAGGGGAAAATTAATACGAAGCTTTATAAAATAATTAAAGGCACCTTTAAAAAAGGAAAACCAGTTCTGCCACAATCTAAAGTCATAAGACCATGCCCACCAAAAGTTATTGTACATATGCATATATTGGGCACTGAGTTAACCACTAGATATAGGAAGGTATCCTCAGAAGATCTTGTAGGGAGTGGGTGTGGCTCAGTTGTTGGAGTGCCTGCTTCCTAGGTACAAGGTCCTGCGTTCAATTCCTGGTACCTCCTTTAAAAAAAAAAGATCTTGTAGACCAGTGAAGAGACACATCTTGTGATATGCACTATAAAGAACTGACTCACATCAACCAATGCACGAGAACGTTTGTATATCTAATTAATTTACACTGATAAATACAATATAGAATTATCAATTGGCCAGAGAATTGTTCACAGAAAACAAAAACAGCTATCATGGAGCATGTACTAACTGCCAAAAATTATGCTAAATATTTTTTAGGCATAATCTCAATTGATTCACCAGAACCATAGGAGTGAATTTTTTATCCCTATTTTTACAGATAATGGAACTGAGAGAAAAAGTCATTACATAACATGTTCATGGTCACACAGCAAAAGAAGGATGTGAATCCATTTCTTTCTTAATTCTAGGTCCTTGATAACAAACACTATTTGCAGTTCATCCACTCTAAATTTAATCAGAGATGAGTATAAAAAAGTATTAAGGAGACCTGGTTGTATAATTTTGGTTGCCGGTATTATCAAGCTGGCTTTAGGCAACTATCACTACCAAAGGATTATTGTTCACCCACATTCATCTATGTTTGCTCCAGGGCACTGTAATTCTGAATATCACTGCAAGGCAATTCTTATCCTTAAAGCAACTGATAAACTCTTTTTATATCTATTTTGCAAGGCTTTTTTCCTGGGACATTAAATCTGGCCACTTGATTGGATTTTGGGTGTTCTTTCATTACACCTTCACTGACAGTCTCTCCTGAGTTTCCTTCTCTGGAATTTTTGTAAACTCTGTTTCATTCTTAGAATAACTCAGTTTCAGTTTTGGAGGTACTTTTTGGGTGTTCCATAGAGCTGTTACTGGATTTTGTCTAGGTTCTTGACTATGCTGCAGAAATGAATTTCAAGAGCCACAGGGTGAATTAGGCCAGTAATTCATTCAGGTAAGGAGTGACAAGACGTGGGAGAGAATAAGAGATCATGGGTCCCAGGTAGAGAGGAAGGGGCTAAAAAGTGGTCAAGGTGGCTGATTTACAGACTACAGTTCCCCATTATAGATTATAAATACCCAGGTTTACTTGCGTGGTGATTTAAGCAGGGGAGAAGGCAGCCAGAGTTGGGGTCCAGAGGTGAGAGAGTGCATATTCTGGCCTCATGCCTGCTTTTTGAACTGTTAATTATTCCACCTCTTTGCTAATGGCCTAGGAGGAATCCCAGCTGTTTGCTTTTTTGACTGATTACCCCATCCATCAATTCCCATGAGTACCCAATGATAAAGTCCTTGGGGAATATGTGGGGCTTCTCCTGGTTTCCAGAGGAAGTTTTTTCCTGAGTGGCAGAATCTTGGAGAGGGTCTTCCAGCAGCAATTTTGGGGCTCTTGATGTCCACCTAGACTTCTTGCCAGGTTCCAGATCCATCTATTGATTCCCTATCTTACTAGCCAGCTTCAGAGCTATATAGCTTTGATAGCGTATTTTGTTTTTTGGTTTTTTTTTAAAGATTTTTATTTTTTATTTATTTCTCTCCCCTCCCACCCCACCCCCACCCCAGCTGTCTGCTCTCTTAGCTTTGGTTAGTTGTCTACCCTGGGTCCAATTAGAAATGGCTGGGAGGCTGAATCATAGAGTATGAACTGGTTACTAGGGTGCCCGTCTCTTAAGTGGAGTGGGGGAGAATAGCCCATTTCCCAGAGGAAGAAGATGGTCATTGGCTTCCAAGCTGAGCAGACTCTTTAAAATGCATCCAAAATTACATGCGTCACTTCAGTAACCAGGAAAAACTGATTTCTATTTTAAATAAATAATGTCATTATTACAGAATGCTTGTTCTTTCACCGGGACCAGCAATTGAACCCTGGACCTCATATGTGAGAAGCAGGCAGTCAACCACTGAGACACATCAGCTCCCCTGAGTGGGTTTTTTCGTTTGCTTGCTTGCTTGCTGTTAGTTTTTGTTTTCAGGAGGTACCCAGGACTGACCCGGGACCTCTCATGTGAGAAGTAGGAACTCAACCACTTGAGCCACATCCATTCCCCCAGAAGGCTTACTCTTACTCTTTAGTACAGAGTGGTACACAACTACACAAAAATGACTGGCATGTCATATACCATCACAAAAGTGCTGAGAAATCCCTGCTACAACTTAAGACAGGTTGCAAAAGTCATCCTAAAGCTGAATGTAATTGACCAGACTTTTCCTTTATTTCAGTGTCCTCTGGGATCTCTTACAGCTTGAGAATTGATATTATGTCACTCCTTCCAGTGGACAGTACATCAGGGGACCTGCCAGTCAGAGGCATAGATTCACCACCTCTGATGGTGGCAGCCTCAAAAGGTAAATTTAGTGGCTGAGAATGGAAGTTTTTCTGGATTAAAGCAACTCTCAATCAGTCGTTGTGGGGCATCTTGATGGCCTTCATAGTGATTATTTTGCTCACAGCTCTATTTTCAATCTCCTCAACATTTTATTCTTAAAGTCTTATAATAAAATTTCTACTGAGCAGGTTAAGGAGGTGAAGTTAAAAGCAACAATCTTAAACACTACAACAAAACCCAAGAATAGGAGGGTGAGGATTTGCAGAGGGCTCTAGTAATAATCTGTTTTTTAATCCAAGTAGTAGATATGTTTGTATTCACTTTATTATTATTCTTTAACTGTCTATGTATGTATGTTTTACTTTCTCATTTGTTTGTGTGAGATATACATTTTTAAAACAGCTTTATTGAGGTATAGTTTACATACCATAAAATTCACCTTTTTTTTTTTTTAGGTACTGGGGATTGAACCCAGGACCTCAAACATGGAAAGCAGGCCCTCAATCACTGAGCTACACCCACTCCCCTAAACTACTCTTTTGAAGTATACTATTCAGTAGTTTTGAGTATATTCCCAGAGCTTTGCATTCATCACCACTATCTGATTTTAGAACATTTTCATCACTACAAACTGAAATCTTGTAGCAGTCACTCCCCAGCAACACCTGCCCTGGCAATCACAGTCTATGGATTTGTCTATTCTGGACATTTCATATAAAAGGAGTCATAGAACATGTGACTTTTTGCAACTGTCTTCCTTCACTCAGCCTGTCTTCAAGCATCATCCATTTTATTACCAAATAATATTCCATTGCATGGATATATCACTTTTTACCCATTCATCACTTGATGGACATTTTGGTTTGCTTTCATTTTTGGGCTATTACAAATAATGCTGCTATGAACATTAATGCATAAGTTTTTGTGTGGGCATATGTTTTCATTTTTCTTGGGCATATACCTGGGAATAGAATTCCCTGATCATAGGGCAAGTCTATATTTAACATTCTAAGGAACTACCAAATTATTTTCCAAAGTGGCAGCATACTTTTACATTCCTACCAGCAAGGTATGAAAGTTCCGATTTCTCCATATATCTTCATCAACATGTGTTTGTTATTGAGGTGATATCTCATGGTTCCCCCCACCTTGGGCTTTTAAAAAAAAAATTATTATTTATTTATTTCTCTCTCCTTCCCACCCTCCCCCAGCCCTCTCACCGCCCTTTGTCTCCTTTCTGTGTCCATTTGCTGTATTTTTTTCTGTATCCGCTTGTATTCTTGTCAGTGGCACCCGGAATCTGTGTCTTGTTTTGTTGTGTCATCTTACTGTGTCAACCCTCCTTGTGTGCTGCACTGTTCCTGGGCAGTCTGCACTTTCTTTCTCTCTGGGTGGCTCTCCTTACAGGCGCACTCCTTGCACGTGGGGCTCCCCTACACTGGGGGACTCCCCTGCGTGGCAGGGTACTCCTTGCGTGCATCAATGCTGTGCATGGGCCAGCTCATCACATGGGTCA
The DNA here is from genome assembly GCF_030445035.2 of Dasypus novemcinctus. NCBI lineage: Eukaryota > Metazoa > Chordata > Mammalia > Cingulata > Dasypodidae > Dasypus > Dasypus novemcinctus. Next base: position 95,568,438 of record NC_080675.1, on the reverse strand, counting down.
AGGAGGCCCAGGGTTTGAACCTTGGACCTCCCATGTGGCAGGCGGATGCCCTATCTGTTGGGCCAAATCCGCTTCCTGACCACTTGGGCTTTTGATTTGCATTTCACTAATAACTAATTATGCTGAACATCTTTTCATGTGTTTATCAGTCGTTTGTGTACCTTCTTTGCAGAAATATCTGTTTAGATCCTTTGTCCATTTTTTAATCCAGCCATCTGTCTTTTTATTGTTGAATTGTAAGTTCTTTATAAATCTGAGTATAAGCCTCGTATCAGATACATGATTTGCAAATAATTTTTTCCATTCTGTAGGTTATCTTTTCACTTTCTTCATAATGTCATTTGAAGCAGAAAAGTTTTAAATTTTGATGAAGTTCAATTTGTCTTTTTTTTTTTCTTTTATTACTTGTACTTTGGTTCCATGTCTAACTTTTTGGTATTTAATATTGCCTTATCCAAGATCATGAAGTTTTACCCCTATGTTTTCTTTAAAAAGTTTATACTTTTTAAAAAAGTTTTATACTTTTAGCTCTTATATTTACATGTATGAGTCATTTTGATTTAGTTTTTGTATATGGTGAGTCATACGCCCAACTTCATTCTTTTGGATACAGATATCTAGTTTTCCTAGCACGGTTTGTTGAAAAGATTATTTTCTCCCATTAAATTGTCATGGTACTGTTGTAAAAAATAATCTAACAATAAATGTAATAGTTTATTTCTAGACTCTCAATTTTCTTTCATTAATCTGTATGTCTTAAGTCACTACCAGACTCTCTTTATTATTATAGATTTTATTATAAGTTTTGAAATCAGGACGTGTAAGTCCTCCAACTCTGTTCTTCTTTGTCAAGATTATTTTGGTTATTCATTTTGTACTGTGCAACCTTGCTGGACACATCTGTCAGTTTCAAAAATTTTTAGTGGATTCTTTTTGGTTTTATATACAAGATAATATCTGCAGAGAGAGATAGCTTTACTTCTTCCTTTCCAATCTGTATACTTTTAATTTCTATTTTGCTTAATTGCCTTGGCTAGGGCCTCCAGTACAACTGAATAGAATTAAAAAATGGACACCCATGTCACTTGATCTTTTGTGTGTGTGTATGCTAATAACATCCATTTATTTAAAGTTATGGCTCAATATGTTCTCCTCGGCTCCATACACATAGAATGGTAGTCACTAAAGTCCCCCAAATTGTGAAATCCTAAAATCTTGGAAGGAAAATATTCAGTCTTTCACCATTAAGTATGGTTTTAGCTATAGATTTTTTGTAGATGATCTTATCAGGTTGGGGAGGTTTTTAATCTTAAAGTTGAGTATTTTTAATCTCAAAGATGTTGTATTTTTCTGTGTCTATTGAGATGAACATGTATTTCTTGTCCCCTATTGTATTAATACTATGATTTTCATATGTTAAACCAAACTTGTGTTCCTGGGATAAACCTCACTTGGTCATGAGGTATAAATAATCCTTTTTATACTTAATGGAGTCTGTTTGCTAGTATTTTGTTGGTGATTTTTCATGTCTATATTGATCAGGGTATTAATCTCTAGTTTTCCTTTCTTGTAATGTCTTTTTCTAGTTTTGGTCTCATAGAATGAGACCAAACTATTTTTTAGAAGAGTTTGTGAAAGATATAGTTAATTCTTCTTTAAATATTTGGTAGAATTCACCAGTGAAGCCTTCTAGGGCTGGGATTTTCTTTTGTGGAAAGTTTTTGGATTACTAATTCCATTTCTTCATATCGGTCTATTCAGATGTTCCGTTGTGTTTTTTTCATATTTATTATTTATTTATTTTTCTCCCCCCCCCCCCCAGTTGTCTGCTCTCTGCGTCCATTCGCTGTGCGTTCTTCTGTGTCCGCTTATATTCTTGTCAGTAGCACCCAGAAACTGTGTCTCGTTTTTTGTTGCCTCATCTTGCTGCGTCAGCTCTCCATGTGTGCAGTGTCATTCCTAGGCAGGCTGAGCTTTTTTCGCATGGGTGGCTCTCCTTACAGGGTGTACTCCTTGAGCATGGGGCTCCCCTATGTGGGGGACACCCCTGCGTGGCATGGCACCTTTTGCGCACATCAGCACTGCACATAGGCCAGCTCACCACGTGGGTCAGGAGGCCCGGGGTTTGAACCCTGGACATCCTATGTGGTAGGTAGATGCTATCAGTTGAGCCAAATCTGCTTCCCTGTTAATTTTTTTGATCTTCTCAAAGAACCAGTTTTTGGTTTTGTTGATTTTCTCTACTGTTTTTTGTTCTCAATTTCATTTATTTCTGCTCTAGTCTTTATTATTTCTTTCCATCTGCTTGCTTTGGAATTTGTTTGCTGTTCTTTTTCTTTCTCTAGTTGCCTAGTTAAATCTTTGGGTTTAGCTCTTTCTTCTTTTTTAATATAGGCATTTAGGGGCATAAATTTCCCTCTCAAGACCACCTTTGCTATGTCCCATTAGTTTTGATAAGTTATGTTCTCATTTTCATTTGTCTGAATGTATTTACTAATTTCACTTGCAATTTCTTCTTTGACCCACTGATTATCTAGGAGTGTGTTGTTCAGCCTCCACACATTCGCAAATTTACTTTTTTCCTGTCTATTACTGATTTTCAGTTTCATTCCATTAAGATCTGAGAAGGTGCTTTATATCATCTCAATCTTTTTATATTTATTGAAAGCTGCATTGTGCCATAACATGTGGTCTATCCTGGAGAAAGATCCATGGGCACTTGAAAAGAATGTGTAACCCACTGACTTTGGATGCAGCGTTCTGTATATGTCTGTTAGGTCTAACTCATTTATCATATTGTTCAAGTTCTCTGTTTCCTTGTTGATCTTTTGTCTAGTTGTTGTATCTAATGATGTGAATAGAGTGTTGAAGTCTCCAATGACTATTGTAGAGATGTCTATTTCTCCCTTCAGTTTTCCCAGAGTTTGTCTCATGTATTATATTTTAGGGGAACCTTGTTAGGTGCATAGATATTTATGACTGTTATATCTTCCTGGTGAATTGTCCCTTTTATTAATTTATAATGGTCTTCTGTATCTCTTATAACTTTTTGCATCTAAAGTCTGTTTTGTCTGATATTAGTATAGCTACCCCTGCTATTTTTTTGGTTACTATTCATGTGGAGCATCTTTTTCCAACCTTTCCCTTTCAGCTATTTTATATCCCTGGGTCTAAGGTGAGTTTCTTGTAAGCATCATATGGCTGGTTCATGTTTTTTAATCCATTTTGTCTGCCTGTATGTTTTGATTGGGCAGTTCAATTAATTCTTATTCAATGATATTATGGTTAATGCACTATTAACTTACACCATTTTATTCTTTGATTTTCATATGTCATATCATATTTTTGTCTGTCTTTTAACTCTTTTGGTTATTTTTTCTGCTATTCTTTCTTCTATACTCTCCTACAAGCCTGTCTTTCCTGTCTTTTTCTTTCAAGTTCTAATGCTTCCTTTAATATTTCCTGCAAAGTTGGGTTCTTTTTTGCAAACTCAGTTTCTGTTTGTTGGTGAATATTTTATACTTACCTTCATATTTGCAGGTCAGTTTTTCTGGATAAAGAATTCTTGACTATCAGTTTTTCTCTTTCATATTCCTAATTGTATCATACCACTGTCTTCTTATCTCAATGGTTCTGAAGAGAAATCTGCTCTGAGTCTATTGGATGTCCCTTGTACGTGATGGTTTGCTTTCACTTGCTGTTCTGAAATTTTTCTCTTTATATTTGACATTTGGGAGTAGTTTGTCTCTTGGCATAGGTCTATTTGGATTTGTTATGATTGGGAACAGTGCACTTCTTAAATATGTAAGTTCATTTCTTTCATGAGAGTTGGAAATTTTTCACCTATGATATCCTCAAATATACTTTCTGCCCCTTTTCCCTTCTCTTATCCTTCTGGAACTCCCATGACACATATGTTGTTGCATTTCATTTTGTCATTCAACTCTCTGAGACCCTGATAAATTTTTTCTCTCTCTGTTCTTTTCCCTCTTCAATTAGCTGTTCTGTCTTTGGTATTACTTATTCTTTCTTCTATCATTTCAAGTTTGCTGTTGTATGCCTATACTGTGTTTTTGGTTTTCTTTCTATGATTTTTATTTCTTTATTTTATTTCCTTACCTCCTCCTCCTCTCATGCCCCTGCCCGCAGTTTTTGCTGTGTGATCTTCTGTATCTATTTCTCTTTTTGTCTTCTCTTCTCGTTTATTCTCCTCTAGGATTTCACTGGGATTTGATGCTGGGGACCTCTTATGTGGAGAGAGGTTCCCTGTCATCTGTACCACTTTAGTTCCTAGTTTCTGTTACACTTCCCCTTGACTCTCCCCTTCATCTCTCTTTTGTTGCATCATCATCTTGCTTTGTAACTCACTTGCACAGGTACTGGCTCAGTGCACAGGCACTCGGCTCGCCCCTGTGCACTGGCTCACCACACAGACGTGCTTTCTCTTCTTTTTCCTTTTTTACAAGGAGGCCCCAGGGATTGAACTCAGGTCCTCCCATATGGTAGGTGGAAGTCCTATCACTTAAGCCACATCCGCTTCTCTCTACTGTGTTTTTGATCTCCCCAATTGTGTCTTTTTTTTAAATAACTTATTTTATTTATTTCTCTCCCTGTCCCCCCCCCATTGTCTGCTCTCTGTGTCCATTCGCTGCGTGTTTTTCTGCATCTGCTTGCATTATCTGGCAGCACTGGGAAACTGCATCTCTTTTTTGTTGTGTCATCTTGTTGCATCAGCTCTCCATGTGTGTGGCGCCACTCTTGGGCAGACTGTGCTTTTTTCATACGTGGCTCTCCTTACGGGGACACTCCTTGTGCGTAGGGCACCCCTACGCGGGAGCACCCCTATGTGGCATGGCACTCCTTGTGCGCAGCACCGTGCATGGGCCAGCTTACCACACAGGTAAGGAGGCCCTGGGGATTGAGCCCTGGACCTTCCATATGGTAGACGGACACTATCAATTGAGCCACGTCTGCTTCCCCTTATTGTGTCTTTCATTCCCATGAGCTCTATTACTTTTCTGTTCAGTATTTCAAACTCTTCTTTGCAGTTGCTCAATGTCTCCTTGATGTCATTTATCCCTTTAACTATATTGTCTTCCAACTCATTAATTTGATTTTTGAAATTTGTGTGCATCCCTGATTACTTCTCTCAAATTCTGTGTCTCTTCTGGGGCTTTTATATATTCCTTTTCTTGGGCCATGTCTCTATTTTCTTAGTATGGCTCATAATTTTTGGTTGATATGTAGGCATCTGATTAGGATGTAGTTTATTCAGATACTCAATTTCTTTCTCTTTTATAGGGATTTATTCCAGGAGGTTGTGTGTTACCATTGCCCTTTGATTCTTGGCTCAACCAGGATTGTTAGGATTGTCCGGGCACTGGATCCAGTAATTTGTTGTAGACTAGCTTTCTAAGGTCTTGGGAAGGGAGACTATAGAGGCCAGAAAAAGCCTCTCCTACTTATTTTTTATTTTCCCGCACACACTTCCTTGTTCTGCCAGCAGATGGTGCTCTTTGGGCAGCTCTCACTTCCATGCTGGTCAGAGTGTATTTGTTGCAACACAGACCATAGCAATGTGGTAGAGGTTCCTGTCTGGAGGCTATGAGCCTTGTAATTCAAACTTTCTCTGAGATAGTTCTCTAGTCTTTTCTTGCAACTCCCTGCCTTTTCCCCTATAGGAAATATTTCCACTCCCAATTGATTCCTCAACAATCAGTCCCAGTTAGTAGAGAAGGAGATTGGGAGGATCGCATATCTTTAAGCCCTTGTGGGTTCCCAAGACAAAGAATGGTGTAGCGCCATGTGGCTGGAAAGTCTCCTGGGACACTGCAGACGAAATCTGTGGGTCAGAAGCTGAGTCCGCCTTAGGCTGTGTCGCTCTCTCTCCCCTTTCCTGGGGTGGTAGACCCTTGGAGCCCCCTTTGTCTGTAGCAGCAGGCCCAGAGGCCTGAGAATTCTGAAGTGCCTTTAGTGTGGGGGAGGCTGCCTGCAGCAGGAGCTGCTGGTTTCGACTCACAGTGCTGTCTTCGTATTTCCCTCCTTTCTCCCTCTCTCCTTTGGGCAGTGTCCAGACTTGGCCTGGTGACCTAAACGCTAGATGGTCTTTTCCTAGGCTGTTTCAGGCTATCCTCTAGCTATTTTTCTGGAGGAGAAGAGAGTCCCATTGCTGTTGGATTCTATTTGCAAGTGTTTTGTTGAGAATTTTTGGTTCCTTGTTCATTAGAGAGATTGGTCTGTAATTTAATTTTCTTTTAGTATTTTATCTGGCTTTGGTATTAGGGTGATGTTGGTTCACAAAATGTTTTGGGTAATTTTCCCTCCCTTCAATTTTTTTGGAAGAGTTTATGGAGGATTGTTAATCATTCGCCAAATGCTTGGTAGAATTCACCTATGAATTCATCTGGTCCTGTACATTTCTTTGTTGGGAATTTTTTTTTTTTTTACCAGGTCCAGTATTGAAACAGAGACCTAGTGTGTGGCAAGCCAGTGCTCAACCACAACTGAGCCACATTGGCTCCCCTGAGTTGCTTCCTTCAGTTTTTTACATTTTTGTTTTTGGAGGCATTGGAAACCAAACCAGGACCTCCAATTTGGGAAACAGATGCTTAACTGCTTGAGCCACATCTACTCCAGGGACTTTTTTGATGACCGATTCTATCCCTTTAAATGTGATTGTTTGTTGAGTTCTTGTATTTTTTGTAGAGTCAATCTAGGATGTGCATTTCTAGGAATTTTTCCATTTAATATAGGTTGTCTAATTTGTTGGCATACATTTTCTCATAATATCCTCTTATGATCCTTTTTATTTCTCTTGGGTCATTCTTAGCTTTTACCCTTTCATTTCTGATTTTATTTATTTGCAACTTCTCTTTTTTTCTTTGTTAGTCTACCTAAGGGCTTGTCAATTTTATTGATCAAAGAATCAGCTTTTGGTTTTGTTCTATTTTTGTTTTATTCTCAATTTCATTTATTTCTGCTCTACTCTTTATTATTTCTTTCCTTCTGCTTGCTTTGGGAATGGTTTGCTGTTCTTTTTCTATTTATTCCAATAGTTCAGTTCGAGCTTTGATTTTAGTTTTTTCTTCTCTTTTAACATAGTAGTTTAGAGCTATAATTTCCTTTTCAGCCCTGTATCCCCCTCTTTTTGTTTTGTTTTTGTTACTTTATTCTTTTTTTAAAATCTCTTCATTTGTTTCTTCTTTTTTTAAGATTTATTTTTTATTTATCCCCCTCTCCCCCCCGTTCTCTGTTTTCTGTGTCCATTTGCTGTGTGTGTTCTTCTGTGTCTGCTTGGATTCTTGTCAGCAGCACTGAGAATCTGTGTCTCTTTTTGTTGTGTCATCTTGCTGTGTCAGCTCTCCCTGTGTGCAGTGCCACTCCTGGGCAGGCTGAGATTTTTTTTTTATGCTGGGTGGCTCTCCTTATGGGGCACACTCTTTGCGTTTGGAGTTCCCCTAAGCAGGGGATACCCCTGCATGGCTTGACCCTCCTTGTGCGCATCAGCACTGCACGTGGGTCAACTCATGACATGGGTCAGGAGGCCCTGGGTTTGAACCCTGGACCTCCCATGTGGTAGGCAGACAGTCTATGAGTTGAGCCAAATCTGCTTCCCATCTTCATTTGTTTCTTGCTGTATTAGTCAACCAAAGGGATGCTGATGTAAAATACCAGAAATTGGTTGGTTTTTATAAAGGGTATTTATTGGTAGGAGCTTACAGATATCAGGCCATAAGGCAAAAGTTACTCCCCTCACCAAAGTCTGTTTTCACGTGTTGGAGCAAGACGGCTGCCGACGTCTGTGAGGTTTCAGGCTTCCTGGGTTCCTCCTTTCCTGGGGCTTGCTTCTCTTTCCTCTGTGTGCTTACTTTCTGGGGCTCCAGTTTAAGGCTTCAGCATCAAACTCCAACATCAAAACTCCAACTTCAAAAACCCTCAACTCTATCCTTTGCCACGCCTTTTATCTGTGAGTCCCCACCCCTTGGTAGGGGCCACCCTAATTATGTGGCCCAGTCAAAGCCCTAATCACAATTTAATTATGCCCAGGTGCAAACCAGATTACAAACATAATCCAGTATCTATTTTTGGAATTCATAACCATATCAAATTGTTACACTTAGCAATGTAGTTTTTTCCCTCCCAAGATGACTCCCTAGTCTGTCTGCTCATTGTTTCTGCTCATTGTGTCTGCTTGTCTTCTTTTAAAGGACTCATTGTGTTTGCTTGTCTTCTCTAAAAGGCACCATGAACTGAACCCAAGACCTATGTAGAAGGTAGATGCCCTACCGCTTGAGCCACATCTGGTCCCTGCTCTTCGTGTCTGTTTGTGGCATCTGCTTGTTGTGTCAGTTCATTGCTTCAGCTCATTGCATCTGCTAATCTTCTTTAGGAGACACTGGGAAATGAACCAGGTCCCTCCCATGTGGGAATTCAGTGCCCAACTGCTTGAGCCACATCCACTCCCTATCCCATACATTTTGATAAGTTGTGTTCTCATTTTCTTTCATCTCAATATATTTACTAATTTCACTTACAATTCCTTCTTTGACCCACTGATTGTTTAGGAGTGTGTTGCTCAGTCTCCACACATTTGTGAATCTCCTCTTTCATGTCTGCTATTGATTTCCAGTTTCATTCCATCATGATCCAAGAAGATGCTTTGTATAATTTCAGTCTTTTTATATTTATTGAGATCTACCTTGTACCCTAACATGTGGTCTATCCTGGAGAAATGTTAATGAGTACTTGAGAAGAATGTATAACCTGCTAAATTTGGGGGCAACATTCTATATATGTCTGTTAGGTCTAGCTCGTTTATCATTTTGTTTATGTTCTCTGATCTTCTGTGTAGTTGTTCTATCTAATGAAGTGAGTGTTGTGCTGAAGTCTTCAACTATTATTGTATTTCTTTTGGTTTTTTTTTTCTAACTATTATTGTAGAGTTGTCCATTTCTCCCTTCAGTTTTGCCAGAGTGTGCCTCATGTATTTTGGGGCAACTGATTAGGTGCATATTTATGACAGTTCTTTCTTCCTTGTACATTATCCTTTTTAATTAATATAAAATGGCCTTCTATATCTCTTATAATTTTTATTTAAAGTCTGTTTTGTCCCATATTAGTATAGCTACCTCTGTTCTTTTTTGGTTACAGTTTGTGTGTAACATCTTAGTCTAAGGTAAGTCTCTTGTAGGCAGCACATGGATAGCTCATGGTTTTTTTTTAATCCATCCTGCCTATATCTTTTGGGAGAACATGTCCGGCGGAGGAGTGGGAAGGGCTATGGCGGAACCACGTGGGACCCGGAGCTGCTTCCTGCCACCGGGCCTGAGCACCCGGATGTGGCCGAGGACGCCCGGCCTGGGCCGCCGCGCTCGAGGCCCACCGGCTGCCCGCCCTGCGCCCTCAGCCGAGCCCGGCAGGGCGGAACTTGCCTATATCTTTTGAGTGGAGAATTTAATCCATTCACACTCAATGACATTAGTGTAAATGTGTTATTTACTTTCACCATTTTATTCTTTGGTTTTCATATGTCATATCTTATTTTCATCTGTCTTTTTACTCTTTTGGTTATCCTTTCTGGTAGTCTTGCCTTCTACACTCTTCTCCAAACCTCTCTCTCCTTTCTTTTTCATTCAGGCTATAAGGCGCCCTTTAATATTTCCTGCAAAGATGGATTCTTTTTTATGAACTCTCTTAGTTTCTGTTTGTGAATATTTTAAACTCAACTTTGTATTTGAAGTACAATTTTGTAAAGAATTCTTGGCTGGCAGTTTTCTCTCTTTCAGTATCCTAATTATATCATTATCATACCACTGTATTCTTGCCTCCAGGTTTTTTTTTTTTTTTTTCAAGATCTCCAGGTTTCTGATGAGAAATCTGCACTAAGTCTTACTGGGTGTCATTTGTATGTGATAGTTTGCTTCTTCCTTGCTGCTCCTAGAATTTTCTCTTTATCTTTGACATTTGAAATTCCGAGTGGAATGTGTCTTGAATAGGTTTATTTGCATTTATTTTGATTGGGGAATAATGAACTTCTTGAATATAAAAGTTTGTTTCTTTCATGGGAGTTGGGATATTTTCAACCATTATTACTTCAAATACTGTTTCTGCCCCTTTTCCCTTCTCTTCTCCTTTTGGAACTCCCATGATAAGTAAGTTGTTGTGTTTCATGTTGTCATTCAACTCTCTGAGCTCCTGATCAATTTTTTCCATTCTTTTCTCTCTTCAATTTCAGCTGCCCTGTCTTATATATCAATTATTCTTTCTTCTATCATTTCAAGCCTGCTGTTGTATGCCTCTAATGTGTTTTATTTTTAAGACTTATTTTATTTATTTATTTCTATCCCCTTCCCCCTCTTCCCGGTTGTCTGTTCTCTGTGTCTATTTGCTGTGTCTTCTTTGTCCGCTTCTGTTGTTGTCAGCGGCATGGGAATCTGTGTTTCTTTTTGTTGCGTCATCTTGTTGTGTCAGCTCTCTGTGTGGGCAGTGCCATTCTTGGGCAGGCTCCACTTTCTTTCACGCCGGGCGGCTCTCCTTACGGGGCGCACTCCTTGCGCGTGGGGCTCCCCTGTGCGGGGACACCCCTGTGTGGCACGGCACTCCTTGCACGCATTAGCACTGCACATGGGCCAGCTCCACACGGGTCAAGGAGGCCCGGGGTTTGAACCATGGACCTCCCATGTGGTAGACAGACACCCTAACCACTGGGCCAAGTGTTTTTTATCTCGCCTATTGTGGGCCAGCTCACCACACAGGGCAAGAGGACCTGGGTATCGAAACCCGGACCTTCCATATGGTAGGCAGGCCTCTATCAGTTGAGCCATGTCTGCTTCCCTGTTCAGGATTTCAAATTCTTCTTTGTGCTCATTGAATGTCTTCTTTTTTTTTAAAGACTTATTTTTTATTTATTTCTCTCCCCTTCCCTGCCCCCCCGCCCCCCTCCCCCACAGTTGTCTGCTCTCTGAATCCATTCCTGTGTGTTCTTCTGTGTCCGCTTGTGTCAGCAGCACCTGGAATCTGTGTCTCATTTTGTTTCGTCATTTTGCTGCGTCAGCTCTCTGTGTGTGTGGCACCATTCCTGGGCAGACTGCACTTTTTTCACTCTGGACAACTTTCCTTATGGGGTGCACTCCTTGTGCGTGGAGCTCCCCTATGTGGGGGACACCCCTGTGTGGCAGGGCACTCCTTGCACACATCAGTACTGCACATGGGCCAGCTCATCACACGGGCCAGGGGGCCCTAGGTTGGAAGCTTGGGCCTCCCATGTGGTAGGCGGACATCCTATCCGTTGGGCCAAATCCACTTCCCTTTTGAATGTCTTCTTAATTTCATTTTTCTCTTTGACCATATTGTCTTTCAATTCATTAATTTGATGTTTGAAATTTGTGCGTATTTTACTAACTAGTTCTCTTAAATCCTGTGTCTCATTGGTTTTTTTTTTTTAAGATTGATTTTTATTTATTTCTCTCCCCTTTCCCCCTACCCCAGTTTTCTGTTCTCTGTATCCATTCACTGTATGTTCTTCCTTCACCACTTCTATCCTTGTCAGCGGCACTGGGAATCTGTGTCTCTTTTTGTTGCGTCATCTTGCTGTGTCAGCTCTCTGTGTGCGTGGCGCCATTCCTGGGCAGGCTGAACTTTCTTTCGCACTGGGCGCTCTCCTTATGGGGCACACTCCTTGTGTGTGCGGCTCCCCCACATAGGGGACACCCCTGCGTGGCAGGGCACTCCTTGCGCGCATCAGCACTGCACGTGGGCCAGCTCCACATGGGTCACAGAGGTCCTGGGTTTGAACCGTGGACCTCCCATGTGGTAGGCAGATGCCCTATCCGTTGGGCCAAGTCTGCTTCCTCATTGGGGGCTTTGATATATTCCTTTGCTTGGGTCATTCCTTCCGTTTTCTTAGTGTGGCTTGCAGTTTTTTGCTGATGTCTAGGCAGCTGATTAGGAAGGTGAGTTTTCCCTGATGCTTAATTTCTCTCTCTTTCATAGGAACTTAGTGGCAGTAGGATGTGTGTTACTGCTGTTCTTTGATTCTTGGGTCAACCTGTTATAGGTCTTTAGGATTTTCCCTGTTAGTTGCTCAAATCTGGATCTCTATACCCAGTAATGGGTTGCAGACCCACTTCAAAGGGTCTTCAGGCAGGAGGCTGTAAAGGCCAGAAAAAGCCTCTTAATTACTTTTAATTTCTGCACATGAACTTCCTTGGTTTGCCAGCAGATGGCAATCTTTGGCTGCCTTTCAGTTCAAAGCCTGGTGGGGTTCCCTGCGACACCAACCGTAACAATATAATAGAAGATCCTACCGAGAGGCTATTTGGAGCCTTGTGATTCAAACTTCCTCAGAGGCTGTTCTCCAACCTTTGCTGGCAGTCCCCTCCTTTTTCCTGGGTAGAGAAATAATTCCACTCCCTTCCGTGACCTCAACAACCAGTCCCAGTCAGTAGGAAGGGTGATTGGATGGGTCAGGTCTCTTTAATTCCAGGCTGGCTCCCAGAGCAAACAATGACACAGCCCTCCTGGAAGGGCTTGTGGGATACAGCAGACCAAATTTTTAGCTAAAAGCTGAATCAGCCTCAGGCTGTGTCCCTCCCTCTCCCATTTCCTGGGGTGTTGGGTCCCCGCAGCCCCCTCTGTCTGTAGCTGCTGACCTGAGGCCAGAGAATTCAAAATTGTCTGCTCATAAGGTAGGGGAAGAGTGCCAGTGGCAGCAGCTGCAACTTCTGCTCATGGTCTTCCCATCGACATTTTTTTTCCTGTGTCCCCCTTTTCTGGGTGATGTCCAGCCTTCCCCTGATGTCCTACCTAAACCCTAGAACACTTTTTCCAGGCTTTTTCTGCCTGTCCTCTATCTATTTTTCTGGGAGCAAAGAAAGTCCCTTGTCTTTCTAATCTACCATCTTCCCAGAAGTAATCCATAATGCTAAAGTATTTCCATTTATAGAAATTTCTAGAAAATACTAACTCATCGATAGTATTAGTGTGTAAAGCACATTAAGGCTGCTTAGGGGAAAAGTTGGGGTTTCAGCCTATAAGTGGGTTGGGAAAGATTGGATTAAAAAGGGTCAAAGGGAAACAGATGTGTCTCAACTGATAAAGCGTCCGCCTACCATATAGGAGGTCCAGAGTTCAAACCCAGGGCATCGTGGTCCATGTGGTGAGCTGGCCTGTGTGCAGCAACGCTGCACACAAGGAACGCCATGCCACGCAGGTGCACCCCATGCGCAAGGAATGCTCCCTGCAAGGAGATCCGCCCTGCGCAAAAAAGTGTAGTCTGCCTAGCAGTGCCACCGCACACACAGAAAGCTGATGAAGCAAGATGATGCAACAAAAAGAGACACAGATTCCCAGTGTCACTGAGAATGCAAGTGGACACAGAAGAACACACAGCGAATGGACACAAGAGAGCAGACAATGGGAGGGACTGGGGGGGACAGGGAAGGGGAGAGAAATAAATCTTTAAAAAGAAAGGGTCAAAGTAAACTTGGAATTTTATGGATACATTCATTATAATTGTGGTTATGTTTTCACAGGTCTATACATATGTCAAAATTAATCAAATTGTACATTTATTTATTATTTCTTCCCCCTCACCCCCATTGCTTTGTGCTGTCTGCTGTCTGTATCTGTTTGTTGTGTGCTCATCTTCTTTTTAAGAGGCACTGGTAACTGAACCTGGGACCTTGAATGTGGGAGGGAGGCATCCAATGGCTTGAGCCACCTCTGCTCCTACTTGTTGTGTCTCTCATCGTGTTTCCTCCCGGTTATTCTTTGTGGCATCATCTCATTACATCAGCCTGCCACACTAGCACATCACATCAGCTTACTTTCTTGCTGTCTTCTTTAGGAGTCTCGGGGAACCAAACCTGGGTTTTCACATGTGGTAGGCTGGCACTCAACTACTTGAGCCCTATATGCTTCCCAAATTGTACATGTTGAATATGTGCAGTGTATTGCGTATCATGTATACCTTAACGAAGCTTTTTAAAAAAACTCTTAGTGATGAGTGCACAACCATGTGATTATACCAAATACCATTGATTGTACACTTTGGATGGATTTATGCTTTATTAACATGTATCAGTAAAATTGTTTGAAAAAATCTTAGTCTCTTTGTCATCATTTCTGATAGAGAGGTGATAGTAGTGACAGAGAAATCTTTGAGATCAAAACTCTCAGCCCTTGTTATTTCCAGCAAGTAAGGGAACGTGTTTTGTTTTTGTTTTAAAGATTTATTTTTATTTATTTTTCTCCCTTTCCCCTCCCCTCCCCTCCCCTTCCCTCCCACCATAGTTGTCTGTTCTCTGCATCCATTAGCTATGTGTTCTTCTGTGTCTGCTTCTATTCTTGTCAGTGGCACCAGTAATCTGTATCTCTTTTTGTTGTGTCAACTCTCCGTGTGTGCAGTGCCACTCCTGGGCAGGCTGAACTTTCTTTCATGCTGGGCGGCTCTCCTTATGGGGCGCACTCCTTACGTGTGGGGCTCCCCTACACGGGGGACACCCCTGCGTGGCAGGGCACTCCTTGTGCACATCAGCACTGTGCATGGGCCAGCTCCACACGGGTCAAGGAGGCCCGGGGTTTGAACCGTGGACCTCCCATGTGGTAGGCAGATGCTCTATCCATTGAGCCAAGTCTGCTTCCAGGGAATGTGTTTTGACTCTGGTATTTTAGAATGATTCCCATTCACCATGAGATCAAAGCTGGCCCTGGACCAGTGAACATTTGAAAAATGTTCTCTAGTTTTCCTGTGCTTAGACCAAGGAAGTCTCTATTCAAAGGAGGCAACTTTGGGCATAATTTCTCTAGATGACAAAGATAAATGAGATGGGTCTTGGGTAATTACCTTATTATTCCACCTCCCCTAGGTGGTGCCCTCATCTGTTTGCACATTGTTTGAGCTTGTTGTCTTGCTCGTTTGTTTTTTTTTTAAGATTTATTTATTTATTCCCCCCACCGTTCTTTGTGCTTACTGTCTGCTTGTCGTGTGCTCTCTGTGTCTGCTCGTCTTCTTTAAGGAGGCACTGAGAACCAATCCTCGGACCTCCCATGTGGAAGGGAGGCACCCAACTGCTTAAGCCACATCAGCTACCTGCTTGTTGTGTCTCTCATTGTGTCTTCTCATTGTGTCTCCTTGTTGTGTCTCCTCATCATCTCATTACAACATCTTGCTGCATTATCTTGTTGTATCAGCTAACCATGCCAGCCCTTCACATCAGCTCACTGTCTTGCTCATATTCTCTAGGAGGCACTGGGAACCGAACCCAGGACTTCCCATGTGGAAGGCAGGTGCTCATCTGCTTGAGCCATATCTACTCCCCCCACCTTATTTTATTATTCTTTATAACATTACTAGGGGTTTGAAGATGGTTGGGGGCACAACCCTGTTTAGGTCCAAATGATCTAATTAGGAGAAAAAAATTAGAAGAGTAGGGACCAGATGTAGTTCAAGTGGTTGAGTGCCTGCTTCCCATGTATTGGTCCCAGGCTCAAACCCCAGCACCTCCTAAACAAACAAACAAAAAAAACCATTTCTCATTTGGGAGTGTATGTAGTCAGTGGTTGAGCACCTGCTTTCCATATGCAAAGTTCTGGGTTCAATCCCCAGTACCTCCTAAAACAAAAAAAAGATGAGTGTGCTAAAAGAAAAATTAAGTAGACTAAAAGCCCAATTTTATATTTTTTCAAGAAAATGTACTTTCTAGAGAAGATGCTGTCATACCTCATGTTGGAATGACATGAAAAGGAGCCCCCAGAGGTCCATTCCTAACCTTTTCCATGTACTACCTGAATTTCCTCTTAAATAACTCCACTCAAAATAGTTTTGAGCCCTTTGGACAAGATATGATAAAAGAACTGATGGATTAAAAAAGGAATCTCCTTTGCCTTTTCTTGGTACTTTAGGTAAGAATATAAAAACTCAACCACCCTTGAACAAGATGAGCAGGGAGGAATTGGAAGATCGTTTCCTTCGGCTTCATGAAGAGCACATGTTGGTGAAGGAATTTTCCTGGAAGTTGCAGGATGAGATCAAAAGGTACCTGGAGTTCTCTATAAGTCTTCAAAGGCTATGTCTACACCACAACTACAACACACTAAATAAAAGGAATATGTTTTGCTGAGACTGCTACACCAGAAAATGGCTTAACTTTCAAGAATGTGTGAATAAATAAATAAATAAATTTTCAAGGGGGGGAGGGGAGCACTGACTAACTAAATCTTAAGAAATAAAGGACATGTGGCTTCAAAAATAATTTTTGAAGCAATGTTGTTTTATTCTGTTTCCTTGCTAAATATGTCAGTAGACTGTGCCTGTGTGTCCTAAAGCGTCATTAAAACCTGGGTAATACTATTTCAATTCACAGAGCAGGAGACGAGGCAATCAGGTTGAATCCCTTCTGCTTTAGTCTGCCAAAGGGCTTCCAATGCAAAGTACAATAATATGTTGGTGCTTTTTTGTTTTTTGTTTTTTCCCACCGTTCCCTGTTTGCATTTGCTGTGTCTGTTCACCTTCCTTGTTTCTTTAGGAGGCACTGGGAACCCAACCCAGGACCTCTGATATGGGAGAAAGGCACCTAATTGCTTGAGCCACCTCTCTTCCCTGCTTTTTTGCATCTCTCATTATGTTTTTCTTGCCTTTTTTTTTAAGATTTATTTTTTATTTATTTCTCTCCCCTTCTCCCCAGTTGTCTGCTCTCTGTGTCCATTCGTTGTGTGTTCTTCTGTGACTGCTTCTATTTTTATCAGCAGCACCAGGTATCTGTGTTTCTTTTTGTTTTGTCATCTTGTTGTGTCAGGTCTCCATGTCTGCAGTGCTATTCTTGGGCAGGCTGCACTTTCTTTCGCGCTGGGCAGCTCTCCTTATGGGGCGCACTCCTTGCACGTGGGGCTCCCCTATGCGGGAGACACCCCTGTGTGGCACGGCACTCCTTGCGCACATCAGCACTGTGCATGGGCCAACTGCCAGCTCCACACGGGTCAAGGAGGCCCGGGGTTTGAACCACGGACCTGCCATGTGGTAGGCGGATGCCCTATCCATTGGGCCAAGTCCGCTTCCCTCATTGTTATTCTTCTTGTGTCTTGTGTTGTATAAGCTTGCTGCTCCTGTGTGTTGTGCCAGCTTACCATTTCTTTTGGAGGCACTGGGAACTGAACCAGGGACCTCCCAAGTGGTAGACAGGAGTCCAATCATTTCAGCCACATCTGCTTCCCTGTGTTGTTCTTATAAAGGTTATTTATTTGGGGTAGAAGCTTACAGTTCCAAGGCCGTGAAAATCCAACTCAAGGCACGGTAAGAGACGCTTTCTCACCAAAGTCAGCGGCCATGTGCTGAAGCAAGATGGTGGGTGGTCCCTGCCTACTCTCTGCTTTCCCCTCCACGCTTCCTGTCTCAGGCTTGGCTGCTCCACTTTCTTTCAGATTTCAGCTGCAGCCTATCAGGCATAAGGTTCATCTCTCTCTGGGGCCTCAGCTCCTAAGTCTCTCTTTTCTGTCACAAGGTAGGGTCAAAAATGGCAGAGCACTTTTTTCCCTCTGTGTCTGTTCCTGTGAATTCCTTTATATCAGACCCAGCAGGGGGTGGGGACTGAATTTGAGTTCTGCCTCACTGATGTAGTCTTATCAAGTAATCTAATCAAAGCCCGCTCAACTGAATTTAATGCAATCAGCCTGTCACATCCAGAGGAATAGATCAGTTTACAAACAAAATCTTTCTCTTTTTGGGATTCATAAAATAATCTCAAACTGCCACACCTTCTTTAATTAGGTTTCTGCTCTGATCACAAAGGAGGGGAAGGAGTTGGGGCAGCTGGTCAAAATCTCAGAGGAAAAAAAGCTACCGGGGAAGTAAAAGAAAGGGTTTTTACAAAACAAAGCCAAAAATCATACTGATGATTTACTATGTGCAGGTATATTGTAAGTGCTTTATATGTATTAACTTAATACATGTATTATAAATACTATTGACTCATTTAATACAATGAAGGTGATATTAAGAAGAAAGGAGGCACAGAGAGATTAAGTAATTTGCCCATGGTCATAGCTGGTGAGTAGAAAAGCAGAAAGCTCTTAACTACTAAATGTACTGTGTATGGTGACCTTAGGGTATTGGTTTTCAGGACCACTTGCATCAGAATCACCTGAAGGGCTTTTTAAAACCATAATTCCCTGACTCCACCAGAGACCTGTTGGAACTGGATCTCTGGGGTGGGGAAATTGTGTCTAAGCAGGGGGACGCAGGGAGAGAATATCAGAGAAGCACAGTAAGGGTGTGCGTGTGAGGAACTGTAGTTGGGAGAGTGGGAAATAGATGGGAAGAACCGGAATTCTTAAAGTCCAGAGTCTATCTCTAGGACACAAAGTATTGCTGTCATTGCCTTTTAACCAAAGACTACTGGGAACATATTTGTAGTTGAGCAAGTTGTCCCAGTAAGAATGTGTTAGTAAGAACTTATTACAGGATTTGGAATTAGTTGGTTGATATTTGGGAGGGTCCAAACAGGCAGGGATTTGATCCAGATTTGGAGCTGTCAGAATGCAGTGACATTTCTAGAAACAGTACCCAGAGAATAAGGCTAAAGCTTTAATTGGTGACTGCTACTTCTCATGTTTGGTATTTTGTGTGTGGAACAGTGACCTTGTTTTTGTTTGTGCTTAAAATTATGAAGTGGCCTTGCTTTGTTTCACTCTATCATTTTCTCAAACTGAGCTTGTCTGATGTTGTTCTGTGAGATGGCTTATGTCCAACAGGAGAATGACATGCCTGGCTGTGAGTAGCAGGCCAGCTTCTAACCACAGAGGCTTAGCTGAGTCAGACCAGTTTCCCATTGTCAACAGCAGCCCAGGAATGCCCTGGAGCTTCATTTAAAATCTCTAAGATTTTAGGTTTCCACTGTAGACTGTAGACCAGAATAGTCCAAAATTGATTATTCTTTTATATTGTGAAGAACTTGAGAATCTGGGGAAGTCAGAAGTTTGCATGAGCCAAAAAGAAAAAAAAAATCTTGCTTATTGTTTGATAACCAAAGAGAAAGTGAAATTATGGATGCTAAATGCTAAAGTGGATTTTATCCCCCTATTTTAGGGCAAATTACCTAGTTACTTTATGCCTTGATTTCTTTTTCTGGGTATAATGATAGGTAATAAGAATAGCTAACACTTCGAGTGTTTGCAATGCACCATCACTGTTCTAAGGACTGCACATTAGCTTATTTAATCCTCATAACAGTCTTAGGAGACAGTGGTAAAAAGCATGATTTTAGGTCAAGATAATAAATAGCGATTATTTACTATTGGTAAGGCTCACCATATACTACGTGCTGTAGAGGAGTAATCCTTAGAGTTGAGCACTGTTCACAGGGCTTTGCAAGAAAATTATTGGGATTGGAGAAGTAATGTTAAAATTTCTATTTATATTTATATACCCTTTAAAATTAAATTTTTGTTTATATTTTATAGTGTCCATAATTTATTAATACAGAAGGAAATGTATGTAATTTAAAAATAAATGTGCACACATATATTGGAGGCTTGCCCCCACGTTTTTCACTGAAGTGAGTGCAGCAATGACTATAATAGAGTGAACAAAGACGTACACCCCAATGTCCCGGCCCTCAGGGAATTATCGTGCATTGTGGTCAGAAAACGAATTTTTTAAAAAGTGTAAGTAATAGGCCACAGTAGGTCGATTCATACATCACAGGTCAATTCATGATTAAATGCCACCAAGTAAACTGCAGAATAGCTGTCATGTCATCTGCTATGGGCTCTATTTTTGCCCATAGGTTGAAGACGACCTTGCTCCGGGCGACGGGAGCAGGCCAGGAGCTGCGGGCTCAGGCGGCGGCGGCGCAGCCCCCGCAGCCGGCCAGGCGGCCGCGTCCCCAGGCACAGCAGCGCCCCCCGACGCGCCGGCTCCCGTGGCAGATGCAGCGCGTCGGTCCCTCTGCTCCAGTCCTCGCCCAGACTCGAGTCCACGTGGGACACAGACAGCTCCACACAGCCGGCGCGCGGGTGCCGGCGAAACCCAAGAGGGGTAAGCCACGTTCTCCTCGCTAGTCCTCCCACCATCCCGTTTTGTTCTCTTGTTCTCACTCCCACTTTCCACCTCCCTCAAATCTTTTTCCTGAGTGGGATGTCATCTACAAAATTCTCAGCTCCCCATGGAGCACTACTGAGGGAAGAACAGACAACCGGAAGTCCGGGCTTTGCTAGTCAGATTTTGCAGCCAGTCTAGAAAACAGATGCCGAGAGAACCTTTATGTCCTGTTAAGGCTTGAGCGAAAGTAATCTCAAGTCAGGAGTCCCTTCACTTGCCTATGGCTGCAGGGCCAGGCTTTCCAGAACAGCTGTACTTCTAAAGTTAGGGTTCTTAACCTTTTAGGAGTGGACTCCTTTGAAACCATGATCAAAGCTAAGACCTCTCTCTCCCAAGAAAAAAATACACATTCACATATTGAAAACTCTATATGCAATTTCATGTGTTCAGAGATTCCCAAAACCCATTCCTAGTAGCCAGGTTATAAATGGTTGCTACAAGTTCAGTTTATCCTCTTGATGTATTAAAAGTGACTAAGAGTCCTAGACCTTTTTTTCTCTGGCTGCTGTGAAACTAGATGTTGAATCTTCACATAAAGACATGATACACAGTACTTTATTTTAATGGACTTATTTTATGAATATGTACTCATTTATTTTTGTTAATATGGTCCTATAGTTTCAGCCCCCTATACCAGTCAATAAGCCTTTGTAAAAACAGCGAAAAGTGGAAAAATTAAGTGAGTCTAAATTTCAGTTCAGCATTCCTGGCCACCAATTATGTACCAGGCACTAAGATAAAGGTGAATTAGGGTTAGACATACAGACTCTACCCTGGACAAGCTTGAGCCTTTCTTCTCTTTTTTCCATTTATGCTCATTTAAGAGTCTGGAATCCTGCTTATTTATTAAATCTGTAGTTGCAATTTATACAAGAGTGAAAAGTGAGAACCTCTCTTCTGGGACTGGTTGTCATATAAGAATCCGCCCCCTTCCCCCCCAACACACACCCACATCTCAAGGCTCCCTAGTTCCAGCACTTGGTGTTCTGGAGGATTCTGTTTTCAGAGCCTCCATCTTCTCCTCAACTTTCAGGTCCAAGACAAAGACTGAGCTACACAGCCCCTCCTACGTTTAAGGAGCATGTGACAAGTGATAAACCCAGAGCTGAACTATCCAGTGCACCTAGCCAACTGTGAGCTCTTTTAATTTATCCCATGCTTTTCCTCCTGCAGCTTTAACTGGAAATATATTTTAAGTGAGTATTGATGCTTTAGTCCTTCCAGCATAATCATAAAGAAGAAAGTCCACCTTAGATTGAGTTCCAACTTTACTGCTTACAAATGGAAAACAAGTATCTCTGACCTCAGAGGAAAGGAAAATAAAAGTCCTTTCCTTAATTGAAGGCATTTCCTTTATTTCCCTTTATACTTTTTTTTTTTAAGATTTATTTTTTATTTATTTCTCTACCCTTCCCGGGCCCCCCGCTGTCTGCTCTCTGTGTCCAATTTGCTGTGTGTTCGTCTGTGTCCACTCACATTCTTGTCACCTGGCATCAGCTCTCTGTGTGTGTGGCGCCACTCCTGGGCAGGCTATGCTTTTTTCACACAGGGCAGCTCTCCTTGTGGGATGCACTCCTTGAGCATGGGGTTCCCCTACGTGGGGAACACTCCTGCGTGGCAGGGCACTCCTTGCGTGCATCAGTTCTGCACCTCTGCACCTGGGCCAGCTCACCACATGGGTCAGGAGGCCCTGGGTTTGAACCCTGGACCTCCCATATGGTAGGCGGACGCTCTATCAGTTGAGCCAAATCCTCTTCCCATCCCTTTATACTTTTATCCCTTAGGTCATAACTCATTTATATTTCTGTTTGACAGTTAAAAGCAGTTTCATAAGATTATTCTCCACACGTACCCAAAAGTCCTCTAACTTCTTTTCACATATGTGAGAGCCCAATTCTAAACCCCTATAACCTAGTAGTTTCCACTTCTTCCTCCACTCCACCCCCCCCCCCCCCGCCCCTGATGGCTCCCTAGTCTGTTGTTTTTTTTAATAAAATATCCTCGTGTATTTTTTAAAAAGATTTATTTATTTTTTATTTATTTCTCTACCCTTCCTCCACCCCCACCCCTGTTGTCTGCTCTCTGTGTTCATTCACTGTGCATTCTTCTGTGTCCACTTGCATTCTTGGCAGCACCAGGAATCTGTGTCTCTCTTTTTGTTGAATTATCTTGCTGCATCAGTTCTCCATGTATGTGGAACCACTCCTGGGCAGGCTGTACATTTTTCCCACAGGGCAGCTCTCCTTGTGGGGGCATACTCCTTGCATGTGGGGCTCCCCTACACAGGGGACACCCCTGCGTGGCACAGCACTCCTTGCGCACATCAGCACCGTGCGTGGGCCAGCTCACCACACATGTCAGGAGGCCCTGGGTTTGAACCCTGGACCTCCCATGTGGTAGGTGGATACTCTGTCAGTTGAGGCAAATCTGCTTCCCCCTGATCTGTTTTGCTCATTGTTTGCTTGTTGTTGATTTTGGCTTTTTTGGTTCATTATTTGGTTTTTTCTTAGGAGGCACCAGAAACCAAACCTGGGGCCTCCCATGTGTAGGCAGGTGCTCAACTGCTTCAGCCACATCTCTCCCCTTCTTCTTCTCCTTTTTATGTTTAATGTTCCTAATTCTAACAGTATAATTAATTTCAACAAAACTATAATGATGACTAAACTGATTGGCCCATGCATACCTAGCAGTGCCCACATTATGACAAGCAATACTATACAAGTAGAAGAACCTCCCAAGTCTCTGGAGAAAATGTGGTCCAAAGATGAAGATTTTGACCAGAGAAGCTCACTGGAATGTGCTCAGAAGGCTGCAGAGCTTCGGTAAGAATATGGCATCCTATGCCTCAAACCACAGTGAAATGAGAAATTAGAGATTTTTATATGCACCTTTCCTACATCTCAGAGAAAAAGAGTGTTTGGGATTAAATTGAATCTGAGGAAAAAGACCTGGAATCCCTTGTGGGCTAAGTAATGGGTTAACCTAAAAGGTATATATCTTAATTTTCAGAACTGCTATGACAAATACCGCATAATGAGTTGGCTTAAGCAACAAGAATTTATTGGCTCATGACTTTAGAGGCCAGAAGTCCCAAATCAAGGTGTTGGCAAGGCCGTGCTTTCTCTCAGAGTCTGCACTGTTCTGGTGATGGCTTGCCACAGCTCTTGGGGTTCTCTGACTTGCATCTGCAACTTCGTGACATGGTGATGTCTTTTGTCTCCTGTGGCTTTCTGTGACTTCTGGCTTCCACATCTTCTGGCTTCTCTGGCTGCATCCAAATTCCTTCTCTTTTTAGACCTGCAATAATATGGATTAATACCCACTCTGTATCGATTTGGCCACACCATAACTAATACTAACATTTTCAAAAGGTCCTATTTACATTTGAATTTGACCCACAAAGCATAGATTAAGATTAAGAGCATGTCTTTTGTGGGCACATCATTCAATCCCCAACAGGGTGCTAATGTGTAATACAAGATTTGCTGGTTCACTTCATAATGAAAAACTTTCAGCCTCATCACCAGAGAGAGATTCTCAGCCTTCACTGTACATCAGTCACTGGGGAACTTTTAAAACCACAGATGCCTTGGCCCCAACCCAGAGATTCCCTTTCACTTATTTGGAGTTGATGTCCAAGTGGTGTAATTTTAAAGATCTCTCCAGCTGATTCTAAGGAGCAGTTAGGACTGGGATTTTTTAAGATAGAATTTAGTGAGCCCAAATCCTCCCCAATATCTTACAAATCATAAAGAAAACATGATACCCTAGGCTCAGAAATAATAATCCTCCTTTGTAACCCCCCATCCCATCCCTATTCACATCTCCCTAATTTCTCCAAGGAAGCAAGGCTCAGACCCAGCTGGATTTTGCACGGTTTGTGGGAAACTGTGAACACCACAATTGAAAAAAAGCTATTATGTTTTCTAAGAACAAAGAGATCTATCAAATCTCAGCTGGTGTGAGGGGAAATAGGAGAGAGGAGATTATTTATCAGAGTGTATTACACTTCCTATTTCTGAGGGGTTGTGGGGGTGAGGGGAAGGCAAGAGGCAGGAAGATGATCTTATTGGTGCAGAGACCCCAGGGCGGGGGCGGGGGGAGAAGGTGCTTAATTCTGTACATTTGCAGACACACTATTTTAGCACCTTCTTTCTGCAGAGCTTCCATTAGGGAGAATGTAGAGTTGATTCGACTTAAGAAGCTCTTACATGAAAGGAATGCCTCGTTGGTAGTGACAAAAGCACAGCTAACAGAAGTTCAAGAGGTGAGCTATGCTTTTTCAGGGGGAAAAAAGGAAACCGATTAGTTAAGAAATTAGTATTTTATTTTCTTTATTTAACCTATGGTAGACCACAACTCAGAGAGATTAAGTTACTTGGCCAAGTCACACAACTTTCATACCCAAGCCTTGCAAGTCAAAGCCCATTCTTTTCCCATTATTTTCTACCATTCTTTTCCCATTATTTCCCATAATCCTCCCATCAGGAAGAAGGCTCAAGCCCGCCTGTTAATAGAAAATGACGTAGAGCTGACTTTGTAGGGTTATGGCCCCAGCCAAGGATCACAACCAGAATGCAGCTAAATTGGGAAGCCAAGAGCAATAACGGGAGGGAAAGGAAACCAGCATTTACTGAGCACTTTCTATGTGCTGGACCTGTGCTAGAGACTTCGTATTCATGATCTCATTTAACCCTGACAACAGTCCTCAAGGTAGGTATATTTAATAGATGAGGGAACTGAGCCTCAAAGAAGTTTATTAATGGTTCAGTCATAACAATAGTAAGGGACAGAGCAGGATTTGAGTCCAGGTTTATCTGGCACCAAGGCTCACTCTTTTATCCTGTTACCACACAATAGAAACTTAGATCTAAATGATAGAGATAGGACAAGTAGAGTCTAAATGGTATGTCAGCATTATGCTCTTATTATTTTCTTTTTTTGCATTAAAAAAAAAAAGATTTATTTATTTATTTCTACCCCCTCCCTCCATTGTCTGCTCTCTGTGTCCATTCTCTGTGTGTTCTTCTGTGTCTGCTTGTATTTTCATTAGGTGGCTCTGGGAACTGATCTGGGACCTTCCAGAGTGGGAGAGAGGCCATCCTTCTCTTGTATCATCTCAACTCCCTGGTCTTCTGCATCTCTTATTGTCTCTCCTCTGTGTCTCTTTTTGTTGCATCATCTTGCTGCATCAGCTCTCCGGGTGGGCCAACACTCCTGCATGGGCCAGCTCACCGCATAGGCCAGCTTGCCTTCACCAGGAGTTCCCAGGTATCGAACCCTGGATCTCCTATATGGTAGATGGGAGCCCAATTGCTTAAGCCACATCCACTTCCCTGCTCTTATTATTATTATTATTATTATTTTTGAGGTATTGGGGCTGAGGATTATACCTGGGACTTTGTATGTGGGAAGCTTGTGCTCAATCACTGAACCATATCAGCAACCCTGAGTTGTTTTTTTTCCTTTGTTTTTTTTGTTTTGTTTTGTTTTTTTGTTTTTTTTTTTAAAGATTTATTTTTATTTATTTAATTCCCCTCCCCTCCCCCAGTTGTCTGTTTTCTGTGTCTTTTTGCTGCGTCTTGTTTCTTTGTCCACTTCTGTTGTCGTCAGCGGCACGGGAAGTGTGGGCGGCGCCATTCCTGGGCAGGCTGCTCCCTCCTTCGCGCTGGGCGGCTCTCCTTATGGGTGCACTCCTTGCGTGTGGGGCTCCCCTACGCGGGGGACACCCCCGTGTAGCACGGCAGTCCTTGCCCGCATCAGCACTGCGCATGGGCCAGGTCCACACGGGTCAAGGAGGCCCGGGGCTTGAACCGCGGACCTCCCATGTGGTAGACGGACGCCCTAACCACTGGGCCAAAGTCCGTTTTCCCTGTTTTTGTTTTTAAGAGGCACTGAGCACCAAACCTGGGACCTCCTATGTGTGAAGCAGGCACTCAAATTGAGCCACATCTGCTCCCCACTTTTATTTTTTTTTTAAGATTTATTTTTTATTTATTTTTCCCTACTCAGCAGTTGTTTTGCATTTGCTGTTCTTGTTTGTTGTGTGCTGGTCTTCTTTTTTAGGAAGCACCAGGAACTGAATCCAAGACCTCCCAGGTAGGAGGGAGGTGCCTAATTGCCTTAGCCACCGCTGCTCCCTGCTTTGTTGTCTCTCTCATTGCGTCATCTTGTTGTGTCAGCTCAGTGCACCTCACTGTCACACCAGCATGCCTTCTCCAGGAGGCACTGGGAACCAAATCCGGGACCTCCCATGTGGTAGGCAGAAGCCTGAACGCTTGAGCTATATCCACTTCCCTCCCTATTTTTTTTTTAAAGCAGTTTTATTCACACAGCATACAGTCTATCCAAAGTGTGCAGTCAATGGCTCTCAGTATAATCAGAGTTCTGCATTCATCACCACAATTTTAGAACATTTTCATTACTTCAAAAAAGAAAACACCTGTACCTCCTATTATTGGCAAAAAAGAAAAAGCCCTAATACTCCCCTTTTATTGGCATTGTAGGTTTGTTATAGTACCATTGTTACAACTGATGAAAAAATATTAAAATATTACTGTTAACTGTAGTTGATAATTTGCATTAGTTTTATTTTTCCTATATACTACCCTATTATTAACATCTTGTAATAGTGACGTACATTTCTTCTAATTCATGGAAGAACATTCTTGTATTTGTACTATTAACCACAGTCATCATCAATAGGGTTCGTATGTTATACAGTTCCAATAGTATCCTCTAACTTTCCTTCTATTCATGTGTGTGACCTTAAGCTTTCTCTTTCAAACCATTCTTTTGGATGAATGTATTTTGAGTTCCAGGAGTAGAGCAAACCACTGGGATACGAAGATTACAGAGATATATGAGACAGCTACTGCCTTCAAGGAACTTGCAGGAGTGGGGGTGGTGGTGAGAGGGGCAGGGGCAGGATAACTTTCCATATATCCAGGGTGTGGGGGACACAAAAGAGAAAGCAGTCAACTCCACCAGAGGATGGGATACAAGATCAGAAAAGGATCTAAATACCAAAATAATGAAAGATTAGCAGGTGCTAGAGGGAAGGGATTTCTAAGGGCAGGGACAGTGTGGGTTAAAGCATAGAGATGAAACACAGCAGTGACCAGGTCCTGAAACCACACCAGTTTAGACTTTAGTCTAGAGACTATGGAGAGCTGTAGAAGGGTTTTAAGAAAATTGTTAATATGATTAACTTTTTCCCCAAAAAATCACCCTGGCTTTAAAAAAAAAAAAGAGTCTGTAATATTTTGAAATACATTTTAATAAATGATTATTTTGAAAAACAATTACAAGTCTCTAATTCTGAGTAGGAGGTTATCGATGATAGATGATTTACAGATTATAGGTATATTATCAGTTATAGATGATTATAGATGACTGTTATTATATCTTTATACTTTTCTGAAGTTTTCAAATTTCTTGATAATTATAAAACCACAAAGGAAGACCATTCTGGCAGCACAGTGAATGATAGGTTGGCTGGTACAAAACTGGGGGCAGAGAAGTCAAGTGGAAGATACTGCAGTGGTCCAAGAGAGACAGGACGAGGGCCCCAACTAAGGCAGTACCAGTGACCTGGAGAGATGGGTTGTGCACAGAAAATGTCCAGGAAGAATGGACTTTGTCATGAAAGGAGAGTGGGGTAAAGAAAAGGGAGATGAAAGATGACTCCTGGGTTTCTAGCTTGATTGATTCCACAGTGGTGGTGCCATTCACTGAGACTGGATCTGGCTACAGTTAACAATGCCCTATTCTTATAGGGGCTAAAGGCATTTTTTCTTTTTCTTTTTTTCTTTTTGTTTTTATCCCAGGATTCAACAAACAGGAAAAAATTCATTGTCTTGTTTCCTTGGGCATTTGTTAAATGGTGAGCCAGCATACAATATGAGAAAATGGACAAAAGCCCACTCATTTAGGTTTCATACAAATTTTGTGCCTTCTCTGTTGGCTTCAAAGTTGTCCCTTGGTGAGGCCAAGTACAGTTTTGGCATGGATACTACGGGAGCTTTGTTGGGAAGTGAGGTGGGATAAAAGGACCATTTCTGTTGTCTTGACAAACCATAAGCATACCATGTGTCTGGCATACTGTTAAAGGCATCTTTACAAAGCCAACCTCCAAGTCTATGTCTTTTAGAGAACTTTGCATACACTTGGATTCTTTCAGTAAGGTTAATTTTGTTGTGTCATTTAGGAAGGGAGCTAATTTAAAGTTGTGTTAGTAAATGACTGTTTTTGAGGAATTAGACTCTTTAAAGTCTATGTATATCTATTGTATTAAAGAAAAAAGAATGTTAGAAAGCCATTCTGAATTGAATTTCTTTATCTGTGTTAGTGGCAAGAAACAGTAGTAGAGATCAACTAAAATGATGGGTAATCACCCACCATTTTAAAAAGAATGTAGGATATACAATTTGTTTTTATTTATTAACTTACGTTTTTAGTTATATTTTCTTATACACTGTTTTAGTTTCCTTTGACTGCTTAAGCAAATTCCATGCAATGCATTGCCTTAAACCATGGGATTTTATTAGCTCATGGTTTTATTGGTTTTTGTTTTTAGGAGGTACTGGGGATCAAACCTGGGACCTCGTACATGGGAAGCAGGCACTCAACCATTTGAACTACCTCCACTCCCCCCTAGGACATGGCTTGAGGCAGGGAAAATGTCCAAATGAGGGCTTCATCAAGGTGATGTTTTCTTCTGAAGACTGGAGTTCTTGAGCTGGCTCCCTGTGAACCTTGGTCCTTGGCTCCTCTGTCACATGGCAATGCACATGGCTGCCTCTCCTGGCTTCTCTCTTCTCTTCCATGACTCATTGACTTTCAGCTTCTTGCTTCCTCTTGCTTTCTCTTTCTCTGTCTGAATTTCATTCTGCTTATAAAGGACTCCAGTAATAGGATTGAGACCTATCCTGATTGAGGTGGGTCACACTTTACTGAAGAATCCTCATCAAAAAATGTCCTGCTTACAATGGGTTCACCCACAGGAATGGATTACATTTAAGAATAGGTTTTTCTGGGGATATATACAGCTCCAAACCACCACATACACATACTAAAATAAGTTTGCATTCCCTTAGTCACTTGGCAGTAAGAGACAATGGTCTGTAGCACAGACACTGGAGCCAGACAGGCTGGTTAAAGTTCTGCCTCTGCCTCTCATAGTAGCTGTGTGATTGTCAGTCAGTGACTTACTCTTTGATCTTCAGTTTTCTTTTTTTTTCTTTTTTCCTTTTTTTATAAAATTCTTTTCTCCTCCACAAGGGGTGAGCTTTTGTGTTTTTTTAAGATTTATTTTTATTTATTTCTCTCCCCTTCCCCCACCTCCTCCACCTCCCCTCCAGTTGTCTGCTCTCTTTGTTTGCTGCGTGTTCTTCTGTGACCACTTCTATCCTTATCAGCAGCACTGGGAATCTGTGTTTCTTTTTGTTGCATCATCTTGCTGTGTCAGCTCTCCGTGTATGCGATGCCATTCTTGGGCAGGCTGCACTTTCTTTCGCGCTGGGCGGCTCTCCTTACAGGGCACACTCCTTGCGCGTGGGGCACCCCTAAGCGGGGGACACCCCAGCGTGGCACAGCACTCCTTGTGTGCATCAGCACTGCACACGGGCCAGCTCCACACGGGTCAAGGAGGCCCAGGGTTTGAACGTGGACCTCCCATGTGGTAGGCGGATGCCCTATCCATTGGGCCAAGTCTGTTTCCCTTCTTATTTTTAAAGTTTAGATCATACCTACTGTTCAGATTTGCTGTAAGGATTAAATGAGATAATATACATAAAATAATTACAATGGTCAATTGTAACATATTATGTAACACATAGTAACAAAGAATGTAATATATAGAAACTGCTCAGCAAATGGTAACTGTTGTGGTTAGAATGATTATTGCTAGGGTTCCACTTCCTAAAATGGGAAGGAAGCCTTTCTGAAACATGCTGCAAAAAAGACAGCACCAAGCTTGAAGTTAAACATTTTTCTTGGATAACCCACTCAGTGCAATGCAAAAGTATATAACTGTTTGCTCATCCATTTAAAAGAAATGGTGTAGTCTATTACACCCTCAGACTGCCTGGCAGGCTAGGGCAGGGGGAAAGTAGCAGCAATTATTAAACAAGTGCACAAATTGACTTGATTTATAGGAATTATTTGTAATGTTTTAAAAAATATTTAAGCATTTGTATTGCAGCGATAAATAAACATCAAGCATAAACATCAAATGGATAAAGTTATAGAATAAAACTTATTTCTCTCTTCCAGGCTTATGAAATCCTGCTCCAGAAGGTACTTAATAAAGCTTCCTTGAACTCTGTTTCTTAGTAATCAAACCCAAGGAAATCCATATTCCTCTCTAAGTAACATAACATCAGAATTCAGCCAACTAAATCAAAGTTGTTATGCCATGGCATTTCCATTAAGACAAATGGTACTATTATTATTATCAAAAGATACTTAATGCACTGTTTTCATAAAAACTGAATGTGAGATCTGAGTTCAGAAATATTTAGTATAGTATTTTTCAGCCTGTTGCTTGGAAGAATTATAGCATTTGCTCAAAATTTCCTGAGTATTCTTCTAGCATGTGTATGGTGGTGGGATATAATAAAGTTGTTGTAAATCTTCTCCGGTGTTATGAAATACTTGGTTCTATTTACCCCTGTTAAGTGGGGTACAGGTTTGGGAGTGGCCTGGGTTAATGTCTAAATGTAAGTGTCACTAAGTTAGAGTTCCCAAATAACCAGCCACAGCTGTTTCTCACAGAGAAACAGTACAGTCCAACAGAAAAAAAATGCACACAGCTTCTAGAGTCATTTGATCCCACATGTCCCTTTCCTAGGTGCAAAGGGAGGAGTATATTATCCTAAAAAAGAATTTTAAAAGCTGAGATAGTTGTCATCTTTTAAAGGTGACACCTAACTTAGAACCAGGACTTAATTTGAACCTTGGGAAATTCAGGTTCCAATGATGAAGTTTAATTGTCCAGAGTGCAAAATCTTCCCTAACACGGGGAACCTATACTTTCAGAGAAAGCTTAGTGTGAAAAGCAAGGTCAACTTATAGTGCAAAGGCATCATGGTATTAATCAAAGTCATTCTTTGTGGTATCCACTAGGGAATTGTAGGGTTGCTGGTACCTCGAGACCACCCCTACCAAGTGATATGACCATTCCCAGAGCATCTTTTCTTTTGCCCAGAATCAGGGAATCCTGGATATAGCCCATGATGCCCTCCTCAGACAAGTGAATGAGCTCAGGGCAGAGCTGAAGGAGGAGAGCAAGAAGGCTGTGAGCTTGAAGAGCCAACTGGAAGATGTGTCTATCCTGCAGGTATCTCTGAAGGAGGTAATTACAATAATAGTGACGAGATACCTTCAACTGTAAGTTACATTCCAATTTCAGAGATGTTAAAATGTGCACGTTAGCAACAATGAAATATTGGTATTTTATTTTTACAAATGAGAAAAAATGAAGCTCCAAGTGGTTAAATAATTTATTCAAGATTATCCCATTGGGGGAAAGCTGGGATTTATAGTTATATTTGCCCTCCAAAATCCTTGCTCTTTTACATTGTTCTGTTGCATTCCTAAGAGTAGAAACCCCAGACACAGGAAAACTTATTCTAGAGAATCCTCATTAATTTTGCTACAAGTTTCTGCCCCACTTTCATTTGGATCAAGTCTCTCCTCATCATAGGTATGGGAGATGAGCATACAAAAGTTCCCATACCATTTCCACCTGCAATGGAAAAGGGAATCTGTGCAGGGCAATGGAGTTTAGAATTTTATCTCACATACTCTACTATCATTCTTAGTTTCAGGAGAGAGTTGAAGATTTGGAAAAGGAACGAAAATTACTGAGTGACAATTATGATAAACTCTTACAAAGGTGAATAACAAGTTTGGGTCCTGAGCATTGTTTGCTACAAAAGACAGATGATAGAAAAGTGCCTTCCAAATTTTTAAAGTAATATCTAGGAGTAATAAAGGTATGGGGAAACTGGTATGCAATACTGTGAGCGAGATTATAAATTGGTTCAGCATTTTTTGAGGGTAGTTTGGTACTATTTATCAAAATATTATATACACATATCTTTTGCAGCAGAAATTCCATTTTTTAAAATCAATTCTAAATAAATACCTTATGCATGTGCAAAGGTATCTGCATAATAAGGATGAGGCATATCTATAGGCCTAAGATAAATATAGATATAGATAGATGGATAGATAGGTAGATTTAAAAAGCAAGCTACAAAAGAATATGTTCATTTCTATTGTGAGCAAGAAAGTCCCATCCATATGCCCCATGGGATCTAATCCCCCTCTCAATTGGAAGTGGAGTGGGCATCACCATCTCAGAATCTTCAGGATTGGGGAATGAAGGATGGACTAGAGTAGACTTATTGGTATTCTAGTATAGACTTATTATGATTCTAGCAATGGAAGAACTTTTATCATTGATGTGGGAGACAGTGGCTGAGGGGCAGGAGAGGGAAATACAGGTATAATATGGGGATATTTTTGGGACCTGGGAATCATCTTGAATGACATTGCAATGACATATACAAGCCATTATATATCTTTTTTAAATTATTTTTTTAATGATACATAGATCACAAAAAATGTTACATTAAAAAATATAAGAGGTTCCCATATTCCCCACACCCCACCCCACCCCCAATCCTCCCACATCAACAACCTCTTTCATCACTGTGGCACATTCATTGCATTTGGTGAATACATTTTGGAGCACTGCTGCACCGCATGGATATAGTTTACATTGTAGTTTACACTCTCCCCCAGTACATTCAGTGGGTTAAGGCAGGATATATAATGTCTAGCATCTGTCCCTGCAATATCATTTAGAACAACTCCAAGTCCTGAAAATGCCCCCACATCACATCTCTTCTTCCCTCTCTCTGCCCTCAGCAACTTCTGAGGCCACTGTCTCCACATCAAATGATACAATTTCTTCCATTGCTAGAGTCACAATAGTTCTATAGTAGGTTACCAGTAAGTCCACTCTAACCCGTATTTTATTCATCTCAGTGGACCTGGGATGGTGATGTCCACTCCACCTCTAAATTGAGAGGGGCCTTAGATCCCACATGGTTAATGGATGCGATTCTCCTGCTTGCAGTTGCAGGCACTCTTGGTTCCCTGGTTGTGTGGTTGACCATCTTCACCTCCCTGCTAGCTGACTTGGGTACATACAATGAACTGGAGAGTATGAGTTGCCCATTATATATCTTGTCATAACTTACAAAATTATGTGGGAGATAGCATAAACTACAATGTAAACTACAATCCACACTTAGTGGCAGGGCTCCAAAATGTGTTCATCAGTTGTAACAAATTTACCACACTAATGAAGGATGTTGTTAATGTGGAAAAATGTGAGAAGGGTTGGAAGCAGGGCGTATGGAAATCCCCTATATTTTTTATGTAACCTTTATGTAATGTAAATATCTTTTTTTTAAAATTATAGTATATTTTTTTAAAAAACATAAAAAATAACCCACCCAAAAACGAATATGTTAATTCTACTCTAATTTAGGTTATGTGTATATATGGATCCACAAACTGTTAATGAGGCTAATTCTGAAGACAAGGGAAGGATTAGAAGAGAGCAAAAGGGCACATTTGCTTTTATTCTATATGCTTCTATATTATTTTATTTTTTTACAATAAGCATATATTCATGCATTAATATTATAATTAAAAATCCTTGGAAGTTTAAAATTTAAAAGGTTTATGGGAGGAGCATTCTGAAAATAACAGGTGCTCTTCAACTCAATGAAATGGACCGTATGGGGTTTGTTCACTTCAAGGACCCCCTGTCACAAGTATTACCATTGGCCTCTTCCCTTTAGCACTCAGAACATTATCTTCTTGGGTCATCACATGACCTGTGGTCACGAAGTGCTACATAATTATAACACTAACCTAAGCAAGGTTCTCAGATCACATGTATTTGATTACAATGCCACTTCCTCTGTGTAAATTATCAGGACTAGGTCATATGTGTTTTATACTCAAAATGGGCCTACCCTGTCAGCTAGATACTATGGGGCACAGGGTACAGTCATTGAAAAGCTTAGTTCCTGCTCTCCTGTATAGTAATTTATAATCTGTTTTAAAGAAAAGTATTCTCTAAACTAGCCCTTGGTGAAGGTGGATAGAGGAATGGGGTAAAGAGAAGAGGAATATTTTTGTCCCTTATTTCTGATCTAGCAGGCCTGAGAATATCTTGGTACACAGTTACCTGCCTAAAGTTAGCCATCAGGCTGGAGAAGTTCCTTGGGAAATATTATAGATATGACTTGGGGTGTTTGCTCAGTGGGATACTTGAGACCTTAATAGAAGTCTCATACTGGGCAACTCCACAATAGGACCAAAAAGTTCCAAGGCAGTTGGTAAATGACAGTTGCAGAGAAAGCAGGGGCAGAAAAAACATGTAGGGGATGAATGATGAACTAAGCCCAGGAGATGCTGAAACTGTGTAATAAAGACGTCATTTCACACACCTTTGAGTGTCCATCTGACAACTCTCCCCTCCCTCCTTACTCGCTTCCTGTTTTCAGCATGCTGGACAGCAGTAGTCAGCCTCAATGGGGCAATGAGCTCATAGGAGAACAGCTACAGCATGAAGTCTCTCAGCTGCAGGATCACCTGAATGCTGAGCTAGAGGAGAAGAGAAATGTCTTACTTGACTTGACCAGAGAGAAAGGTAAGTCGGGCCTTGAAGTGTTATTGCAAATGTGGCTGCTTCTACATTTGGTTTGGGAGCAGAGAACTTGGGCCATCATTTCCCCCATTTCTACACTTGATACTATTTTGTCTGGGTGCTGAAGAGGTAGAATAAGAAATCAGATCAAATTTACAATTAGGAAAGCATAATATCTACTTTAAGTGTGTGCATTTTCCTATGTAATGTCTTAACATTTAAGGGGATGCCAATTTTTAATGTGTTATTTTTTTTAGGTGTTTATATCATGTAAAGTATTGAAAATGAATTTCTCTGCTTTTTATCATTTTCATCAGTTCCTTCCCCACCATGGCTCCCTCGTCTGTTCTGCTTGTTGTTTTTGTTCATTGTTTGCACTTGCTATCTGTTTTTTCTTTAGGAGGCTCTGGAAACTGAACCCGAGATCTCCCATATGGGAGACGGACAATCAACTGCTTGAGCTACATCCTCTACCTGCTCATTTTTGGTTTTGCTCATTGCTCATTGTTTGTTTGTTGTCTTGCTTGTTGTCTGCTCATTGTTTTTGCTCATTATCTGCTTGTTGTTTGCTCATTGTTTGTTGTTTGCTCACTGTTGTTGTTTGCTCATTGTTTGTCTTCTTTAGGAGGCACCGGGAACCAAACCTGCGACCTCCCATGTGGGAGGTGGGTGCTCAATTGCTTGAGCCACATCTGCTCCCCATCAATCAGTTTAGAGGTGATTGGGAGCCATCTCTTCTGAGTACCTGACGCCTGAAATTGAGAGCCAAATTACTACTCTTGGTTACCACTACAATCTTATCCCTGTCTTAATGCTTGAATCACAGAAGACCTTTATTATGGAGATATTAATAAACTGTCAAAAAAAAAAAAAACCTTTAGGAAGTGGATGAGGCTCAAGCCATTGAGCTCCCACCTACCACATGTTTCAGTTCCCAATGCCTCCTAAAGAGGACAGTGCGCTGGTGCAATAGGCAGGCATGGCAAGCTGATGCAACGAGAGAACCAAGAAGAAAAACATAATGAAAGACACAACAAAGCAGGGAGTGGAGGTTCCTGGTGCCCCTAAAGAAGATAAGCAAGACAGTGAACTGACATGACGGGCAGGTGTGGCAAGCTGACTCAACAAAATGACACAACAAGAGACACAAGAAGAAAAACACATTGAGAGACATAACAAAAAACAGGGAATGGAAGTGCCTCAAGCAATCAGGTGCCTCCCTTCCACATCTGAGTACCCGGGTTTGTTTCCTGGTGCCTCCTAAAGGAACAAGATGAACAAACACAGCCAAGTGCAAACAATGGTGGGGTGGGGAAAAATAAATAAATAAAATAAATCTTTAAAAAATGAACAAATCTTCATCTGACTTTTTTTGGTAAGTTTAATCTTTATATTATATTTAGTCTTACCATACTTAAATTGAATCAGATTCTAGTATATTCAAATAGAAGAGTGAAGGAAAATATGACTTTAAGAAAAAAAATGGCAGGAACCATAAAAGTATTAATATAAGGCTTAGGAGCACATGCTAAGGATCCACGGTACGTCTGAAATGCTAGTAAAGTCTTGTAAGGACAGTAGGGGTAGTCTGCTCTAACTCTCTTGTTATGGTTAGGCTATTGTGTCCACTCAGCCAGGTAATTGTGCCCAGTTGTTTGGTCAAGCAAGCACTGGGTTAACTGTAATACAGGGGCATTTATGGACTTTAGTCACCATTGACTTTACTGCAGTGGTAAATCATAGTGATGCTTAGCCCAATCCGTTGAATGCCTTAAAAGGGGAAGTGATTCCAGCATTGAGAGAGAATTTCCCAGCTTGTCTTTGGACAGCCAACATCTCCCAGAACTTGCCAAGATCCTCCTCTGGACTTTCACTGCCTGCCTGTGGAACCTGGACTTGTGCATCCCCACGGCTGCATGAGAGATTCTTATATAATCACATACTATTGACAGATGTCTCTTGTTGATACTGTTTCCCTAGAGAACCCTGACTAATACAGCTTGGCACCGGGAGTGGGGTAATAGTGAGTAGTGCCACTCCCATTTCCACCCCTTGATTCCTGGAATTAATGTCACTTCTGAGCCAGTGTCTAATAAATCCCGAAATGTCTGGTCATTTCCTTTTCCCCAATGCACAGTTACTCTGGTAAAAGGCTGTAGATCTCCTTAGGGAAAGGTGGGAGGAAGATTAACAGTATAGATTTTGGGCAATTTAACAGGATCCTTCCCAAGGAGACCTGGCCTCCTCATTCAAGGGGCTCTGGGTCTGCAAACTGTCTCAAGTCTGGGAATTAAGGGGCCATGATTCTCTTCATCTGTAATTTGAGTTAGGGTTTTGTTCACTCGACCTAGAACTCTTCTGTTTATACAGATCCAGAAGAAATTTAGTAGGCTGCCCATCTATTTTACTGCTGGGTACCCCATTAGTTTTAGCCAATGCCATAACTCTACAAGACTCAGACTATTTTGAGTGCTTTTTTGAATCTGCCTTTCATTGTGGTAGACAAACCCATCTTGACTTTGGCGATTAACTGACAATACTTGACTTTTACCAGGCTGACATTCAATCTTCCCCATAATGTTTAAGGATTCTAATTCCATCACAGCCCTTTCTACACTAATATTTGGACTACAGAGAAGAGCCTCAGAACCGCAGAGCTATTCAGGGAAGATGGAGTTAGCCTTACAAATTTATTCCTCACAGTCCTGGTTAAAGATGTGTCCTCTGGACATTCCTGGTGTGGGTGGGCAGCTTTCAAATGGTAAATCCATTCTAGCATTCCAATCTCCCTAAGCCTTTGAATTCCCTCTTCTACTGTGTACCAGATGCAAATCGGGCATCTCAACCTCAGCCATGCTAGGCCATGTTTTGGCCCATGTTTCAATCAGTCACACAAACAAACTATTAAAGTCCTTTCTAACCCCTCAAGCTACAGCACTGAATCCAGAATTTCTGCTTAGTGGGCCCATATCAATAAATTCAAGCCTCATCCAACTTTATATTCCTTCCACTATTATCCCATACCCTTAGTATCCATTCCCACACATATTACCCTGATTTCTATCTATATAAGTTGGAAAACTCATGCAGTTCTTTCCGAGTATACCTTACTTTCTCATGGGTCACACTCTATTTCACCTTTGGTTGCTTGTTGTGATTTTAGTCTAGTAATAGGTCTCGAAGATAAGAGAGGTGGTGGGGGTGGGTAAGGAGAAGGATTATAAATGTCTTGCAATCTACTGACCTCAGGGCATTCCTTTGCGTTTTCTTCTGGTGAGACAGGATTAATCGCTTCAGACAGGTTTTGGAAGGCAGCTTACTCGGGGCAGACTGGAGGCTCCGCACTGCATGCTGGAGTTTGGCTGGTATGTGCCTCAGGGTTGGGAGGAGGTACAGACTCCCTGGGGCAGGCAGGAAGCTGGGCAGGGCAGGCTTTAGTTTGGCTGGTAACTTCTCAGGCAAGGAAGTTGTTTCAGACTCCCTGGGGCAGGCTGAAACCTGGATAATACAAGGTTGACAGGTGTGGTCTGGACAGGGGAGTCATCTCAGGCTTACCAGGTAAAAACCTCAGCAGAATTCAGGGTTCCAGTGTCTCCATCAACATTATCATTATCCCATTTGTCTCCATGTAAATTCTCTGGATTCCACTCTTTTCCAACCTATGCCTTCACTTTACTGCAGATACCCTGTGGGGTTGAGATTTCAATTTCCTTTGTAACTCTGCTACTTGTACAATGAGAGTTTGTGTTTGATTCTCAGATATTTCAAGCCTGTGGCTACAGGAGGCAAGATTTTCTTTCAAAGTACACAGAAACTTTGGCATCATCCATTCAGTGTTTAAGTTTCAAATTTAAAGCCTTTTTATTCATCTCTTTCTTTTGTAACAGTATCCAGAGTATCTAGGAGGAGCCATCCAACATCATTATACCGTTTGAGTCCACAAAACTCTGTTAAGGTGTTGAAAACACTCTCACCCAGATCCTTGCTTCTTACAAGCGTGAAAGTAAAGGAATCCAGGGATGCTATTTTGCATATCTTGATTGCAACTCTCGCGATGGGCTGTTAGCAGCGTCTTCGTTGTTGTAAAAGGAGTAGTCAGTACTCCTGAGTCCAATTAGAGTAGAGCGCCAATTGCAAAACTCCCAGAACCAACTCAGACATGCCATGTTTAGGACTGTTCCTCAAGAACCACTCCTGGTACCAAGCTGTATTAGTCAGGGTTCTCTAGGGAAACAGAATCAAGAAGAGACATCTGTCAATAGTATGCGATTATATAAGAGTCTCTTATGCAGCCAAGGGGATGCACAAGTCCAGGTTCCACAGGCAGGCAGTGAAAGTCCAGAGGATCTTGGTGAGTTCTGGGAGATGTTGGCTGTCCAAGGAGAAGCTGGGAAATTCTCTCTCAATGCTGGAATCACTTCCCCTTTTAAGGCATTCAACTGATTGGGTGAAGTGTCACTCATTGCTGATGGCAATCTCCCTGATAGATGTAATTATAGCCAGCTATCTATGATTTACCACTGCAGTAAAGTCAATGGTGACTAAAGTCCATAAATGCCCTTGTATTAGAGTTAACCCAGTCCTTGCTTGGCCAAA
Organism: Dasypus novemcinctus; assembly: GCF_030445035.2. Classification (NCBI taxonomy): domain Eukaryota; kingdom Metazoa; phylum Chordata; class Mammalia; order Cingulata; family Dasypodidae; genus Dasypus; species Dasypus novemcinctus. The sequence goes on along the minus strand of NC_080675.1, from coordinate 95,529,010 downwards.
CAACTGGGTACAATTACCTGGCCCAGTTGACACAATAGCCTAACCATAACACCCCTCTTAGGGAAAAATTATTTCACATTACATAGTGATCATCTTCCTTCTCTGAAACACACTGAAATGCCCACTCTCCATATCAGAGTAGATGTGGAGATGGATACCACAGAGAAACAGCACCCCAAAAGTAAGAATGGGAAGAGCTGGAAAGATGCTGGCATGAAAGATGCTGTCAAAAAGTTTGGATTGTCCTTGTCAGCTCAGCATTGTTTTGTTGTTTCACCTTCCAATTCACCACACTGAAGACACTTTCTTGGAGTGTAAGCATCAGCTCAGTTTATGGGTCAATGAGCTAGAGCCACTTAGTAGAAATAAGAAAGAATTGTTTCTCTTAGGGAAAATTTATAAAATGAATTAAGCATTAGTGGGAAAATTTAATTCATGGTTGGTCCAACTTTAACCATAGTTACTGATAACTATGAAGTTTTAACTTTCTGGGTTGTTTTTCCCCAGCTCAAAACAAGGATCTGAAGCTAGAAGTCACCAACATATATCTGAAGCATGAACAGGAAGCAGAGATCCTCCAAGAGAAAACCACCACTTCCCCGCCTCTTGGCAGGCAATCAGAACCAGTCATTCACCCATCTCTGGTCCAGGAGACCACTCAGATAGAGGTAAGAACCTCTTTAAACAAACAAATCCACTTTCCAGAGATTCTGGCAAATATCTGGAAAAGATAAAGGGATTAGAGAAATGACTGAACAATATTTTGTCCTAACTGAGGACAATATTTGGAAGGATGTGAGAAGGCTGAAAGAAGTGATAGCTTCATGAGCTCCACACATTTTCTCCAACTCGTTACTGTTCATAAAACTTAGAATCTTTTTCAAATGAGGACTTGAAATAGTCTGCTGAAGAGCAAACAACCCATAAGAGGCTCTATAACCTTCCTTCACTGTTACTATTGGACATGAGGAACTAGGGAAGCAAGTACTTGTAGAGTAATACAAGTCCTCTTTTACATTTTGGAGTAAATTCTGCTGCTCGCATTTTACTTCTACCAACAATTGCTTTATGAAGAATAGTAATAACTATACCTATAATATTCATATTCCCTTTTACTGATGCTTTTCCCTCTATAGCCCTGTGAACCAAGAAACCAAGAAGAAAATAAACTGTCCCAGATATTAAGTGAGTTGCAAGCATCACATGCAGAGACCACACTGGAACTAGAAAAGACAAGAGACATGCTTATTCTGCAGCGCAAAATCAACGTGTGTTATCAGGTGCAAGAAAAGATATTACAGGAAGGGGAGAGCTAAGTGGGCACACGGGAATGATTTACGAGACTGGGGATTATGCAAGACCTGAGCTTCCAGGAATGACACAAGGTGATATGCTGTCCCATGCAAAGAGAGAACACGCTGTCCTTTGAAGAACTTGAGTACTCACACATGTCAGTGGCATATTGGCAATATAGTTAGTGAAAGGGCCAGCTCATGAAAATGTCAGGTGGTTCTGGGTTCAGTTTTGTGATTTTTTGCTAGTTCCAAGAAAATACTACCCTATGGCAATAATAGCACAGCTAGTCCTGGAGGGGTCTCTGAGGAACCCAAGCCTTTCTGGTGGATTAATCTGCCCTTTACTTTATGGATATAGTGAGGAGTCTCCTTTACCCAGCAAGTGCCACCTTTGTAATCTGGGCTCTTTGATTCTGGGTCACTGAGAAAGAAAAGTTCAGGGATTATTTTGTTTTAGGAGGAACTGGAGGCAATGATGACAAAAGCCGACAATGAAAAAAGGGAGCACAAAGAGAAAGTGGAAAGATTGAATCAACTCCTAGACCTCAAGAATAATCGTATCGCGCAGCTGGAAGGTATTTTAAGAAGTCATGGCCTTCCAACATCTGGCAAGTCTTAGTAGTTTGTTCTCCTCACGTTGGGACCCTTCACATAGCAAACATGTATATGTACCTGTTTAGAGAACTGCCTCTTACTCCTTGGCATGCAATTTATCCCTCCTGTTCTTTATCCTGTCCTCTCTATTAATTTTAATGTGTGGTTTATCAATTTTTTCCCTCCATTCTGTCAGTGTATTTTTCTGATTTCTACAGAGTTTCATTAGGGACCAGCAATTACTTCTCATGGGTTGATTTCTTTTTTGAGAGTGAGAAAAAATCACTGTTGACCCCTGGGGTAGTGTGACACACTCTCATGGCTGTTTCCACAATCCAGATCTACATGGCCGGTAATGCCCAGATTTGGTAGATTGTGTCTATAAGTCTTTCCATCCACTGCTAATATTTTCAACCTCTTTCTGGTAAGCCTCTTCCCCTGCTTCTTAGGCCATTTATCTTCGACTAAAAGTGGATTTTTTTGTCTTCTTACCATGAAACCAAAGTCTTAATAGTGAAGACCCTGTGCCTGATCTGGCTGGAGAAGGGGAAGCTTTTCTTGATGGTCGAATGTAATAGGCACTGTGACGACAGTTTGCTAGTCTCTCCAAGACGAATAACGCATACTTCTTCTACTTATCAGAAATACTTACACATTGTGTTTCAGTGCTTCTCTAATAAAATTACCAATTAATTAATGGGATCTTGCTGTAAACCAAAACAGTTATCTATATGATGAAATTGTGCCTCTATTGTTTTCCTAAGTTTAGCATTTACCTTCCAATCACTTATTTTGTATCTTCTCTCTAAAGTAGCTGTTGGATTATTTGGCCGCCAGGCTTCAAAGCTCTTTGTTGTCATTCTATTGCTTTCCATTTTGAATCAAATAGTTCCTTGCAATAATAACAACTTGGATTTCTGCCATTTAAAAAAAAATCATCTCTCTGTCCACCCTCTTTTACCCTAAGGAAGAGCTCTCTATCCCTTACTGGATAGGCAGTTTTCTTTCCTCTATAGAACAGCTCAAAGATGTGGCCTATGGCACCCAACAGTTGTGTCTGGAAGCACTGCCAGTCCATGGAGATGAAGATAAAATGGACATTTCTCTACTGCACCAGAGTGAGAATCTATTTGAACTACACATCCACCAGGCCTTCTTGGCATCTGCTGCCCTGGCTCAGGCTGGAGACACCCAACCTACCACGTTCTGCACATATTTCTTCTATGATTTTGAAACCCACTGTACCCCACTAGCAGTGGGGCCACAGCCCCTCTATAACTTCACCTCCCAGTATGTAGTAGAGACAGATTCCCTTTTCTTGCACTACCTTCAAGGGGCTTCAGCCCAAATTGAGTTCCACCAGGCTGTGGCCAGTGAGCACCATGCCCTTGCGACAGGATGGATTTGCTTTAACAGGGTGCTGGAGACTGTGGAGAAAGTTCACGGCTCTGTCATGCTTACCGGTAAGTGCTTTCAGCTTTCCACAACTCTCAGGCCTAAGCAAAATTTCCCAAGGTCTATTCTTGCTCTTCTTGTAGAGTCCCATTTTTCCCCCTCTGCCTTTATTCTTGATCCTTGTCACAACATCTATATCCTCCATGCCTTTCATACTTTCTGCTACCCAGGAGCTGGTGGAGAAGTCTTTGGGGTGCTAGAGTATTGGATGAGGCTGCAGTTCCCCATAAGATCCAGCCTACAGGGATGCAGCAAGCAAAAGAAAGTCCAAGCCTACCTGTCAGAAAATATGCTTGGAGCCTGGAAGGCCCAGGAGGGTGAGGTGAGAAAAAGAGGATTTGTCCATGCCTCCCAAAAGAGCCTCAGCCAAGCAGCTCATGAGAACAGTTCAGTGGTCCACTCTCAATAAGTATTTATTGAATGAGAATGAAAGAGGAAAAACTTTCATACCATAATTAGTCAAGAGTCTTTCCTTGGTCCGGCTTGAGTATGAAATGAAGTTATGCCCTTAAGCCCTTAACTAGCTATGTCTTCACGCTGTGAAAAAAAGAAAAAGGAGCTTCTCTATTCCATTTTCTACCACTAAGGCATGAGCGCTAGCGTCTTCCTGAGATAACTATCTGCCAAAGCCATTTACCAAGATAGGTGGAGGCCATTAGGTTTTTCTGCATCCCAGTCAGCATACAGCAGTTCTCTAGGACATAGCACTTCCTCACCAAGAGTACTGGGCTGCACTACAACAACTCTATTGGTTTGCCCTTTTCCTCAATCCAAGACCAACATCTTTCCAGTCCAGATCAGAGGCATGGAAGCATCAGAATGAGCTGCGAGTGGAAATCACCAAGTGCTGTGGCCTCCGGAGTCGATGTCTGAAGACCCCTCCCAGTCCATATGCCATGTACCGCTTCTTCACCTTTTCTGACCACGACACTGCCATCATTCCAGCCAGTAACAATCCCTACTTTAAAGACCAGGTTCGATTCCCAGTGCTTGTGACCGCTGACCTAGATCAATATCTGAGGCGGGAGGCCCTGCTGGTGTACGTTTTTGATGATGAAGACTTAGAGCCTGGCACATACCTTGGTCGAGTCCAAGTGCCCTTGCTGCCTCTTGCTCAAAACAAATCCATTAAAGGTGGGAGTTCAAGATTATTATATCCTTCTTCTCTCCATCCATTGTTGTCTCCCTACCCTAAATCTACTTTTCTCTGAGTACTTGCTTGGAACAGTCTCTTGATCTCAAAGTCTGCTGAAATAATTTTTAGAATATTGTTAAGAGCAACAGAACAGAAGACTTAAGAGCCTCAATACTCATATGGAAACAGGGTAAATTCCACACCCCGTATCTCTAAACAAACTTTCCAACCTCCTTAGTGTATTCCAGTATTTCTTTGCTTAATGCCTATTGTTTCTAAGTACATGACTAAAAATTTAATTATAAGCTGTCGCCTTAATATTCCCTGGATTCTTTTAAACATCAGATATAAGCTAGAGAGACTTCCATGCCAGACTATGAAAATGGCAAATTTCTTGGATTTTTTTTCCAAAATGGAACTCCTCCCCACCCCAATCTTCATAGTACCTATCTTACGGTCATCCCCAAGGTCTCTGGCTGCACCTAGGAAGCTGCAGCCCTGGGCAGGTGAAGCAGGGCTACCCATGCTCTCCTTAGGAAATGTGGATTGGTACAGTAGGTACAACAATATTTAACAAGTCTTGGATGGTCTAGGAAGTGTATGAGGCTTTCCTCCTCTCAATCCCACACCGCTAAAAAAAAAAAAATTTAAAGACTGATACTTCTGCTCACAACTCCTCCTTTGCCTAAGAAGAAAGGCAGTTTGAACCATGTTTAACCTATCAGTGTTACAAATGAGAAGTCTTGCATTTGGAAAACACTGTTTAAGTTTTCTTGGCTTTTGTCATTTTAGAAATAGGGACTCTTTGAATGGAGACAATGGTTTTCTTGGTATGTCTAAGGTATAGTAAGCATCTTGGTAATCGTAATACTAACTCGATCTTGTTCATTGGCTGGTTGACTGATAACAAGCAAGCAGTATTCCTCTCCATACATCCTTTAGCTATCTCTTCCTGAAACCTGGAGATACCTATTTTCCCCAATAAATATTCTCAGTAAACTGCTCTTTTATGTTACTCCTGAGTGTGTTAGTATCATGATGATTTGAGGGATATTAATCGATTGCTAACAAAACATGAAATTCAAACCTGGGGTAATAGGTAAGATGCCAATAAATTCTGGCTTTCCTACTTTATGTGATGAGATTTTATTGATGTCTGTGTGTCTCTCAGGTGATTTTAACCTCACTGACCCTATGGAGAAACCCAACGGATCTATTCAGGTGAAACTGGATTGGAAGTCTCCCTACTTGACCCCCAAGAGCTTCCTGAAACCAGAAGCTCAGATAGAGGAGGATCATACCAAGGACAGTGTAGAGACCTCATCTGAAGAGGAAAAAGCTTCCTTTCCTCCACAGGTAGCAGAGCTTCACCAATTCCCTGGAGCAGATTTGAGGGAGACAATTTTAAAATAAGAATGAAAGAAATTCTTCCTGTGAATGTCCTGCTCTGCACACTTAATCTGTACCCATCATAATACCCTGAGGCTATTGATGGAGCAAAACCCCGGGTTTTATTGTGGAGAGGAGAGAGAGAAATGGCATCTCTCAGCTCTGTGGCAGGAGAGAAAGAATGTCTAATGATAGTTCACATGTCCCTTTCTTGATTTTCAAGGTTGTTAAACCATCATCTTGTACGGTTATCTCTGATCCTTCTATTTAGGACCAGATAGCATTTGTTGAGATTCCCATTGAAGCTGGTGACTATCAAGCAAAGAGAAAATTTCAGTTGGGAGAAAGAAAGGAAAAGGAACACCAAGTTGAGAGCTACTCAAGAAGAAAACATGGAAAAAGAACAGGTGTCCAAGGAAAAAACAGAATGGAGTATCTTAGTCGTAACGTCTTAAATGGAAATACCCTACAAGTAAGACCTTAGAAACCCTGAAGAACTAAATATTGGTTGTAGTGTTCCCAAATACATTATTCTCAGATGTAGAAGCCGAAACAGACACACAAGATAAGCAATAATCATGGCTGTTTGTGGCTGGCCTGTGTTTCCACAACCACAAGTAGTTTAATAACCCCCTGGACTGCTTAGCCCACTTCCATGTAATTTTATTCAGCAGATCATGGTTTCTCCAACATATCCTTATAATTTTAGTACTACTATCTAATTAGTCAATTCAAATTTAACCAAAAGAAAATAAGGAATAGGCCTCTATTGAGCACCTATGTGCCAGATACTGCCTTTTTTCCTATAGGAAACTGGTCTAGTCACAACGAAGCACCTGAACTCACCACCACCACCCTTATATCTGTTTTCTAAAAGTATGTTCTAATACGAGCATGTATTAACTTTGTGTTTACTTTAAAGCAAGTACTAACTTTTAAAAAAATATAAAAAAGAGTTAACATTAAAAAAAAAGAAAGGGAGGGAGGGAGGAAGAGAGAAAGAAAGAAAAAAGAGAAGCAAGATATCATCAGCTATACAGAACTGTTGTCTTATTTTAAAGCAGGTGAATTACACTGAGTGGAAATTCTCAGGGCTTAAAATCTCTGGAGAAGATTGTTTAAAAAATCAGGAAAAGAAAGAGGATATGACATCATCCAGCTCAGAACTGAAACTGAAGGAACCCCTACATCTTGTAAATGGTATTGTCTTTTCTTTAAATTTATTAAAATTTATCTGTCATACATAAACAATAAGTATATAATAGTTGTGAACTTACAAAACAAACATATATAACATCTCACCCTACCACCAATAACTTGCATGTTCTTAAACCTTTTTACTAATGGTTAAAGAACATTGTCAAATAACACCTAATTTTCCTGTTTAATCATTGGATTGTTTAATCAAGACAATTACTTACTTTCTTCATCTTGCAGTACTAAACTTTTCAGTTTTATGTTGCAAATGTTATGGTTAGGCCAACCAAGGCTGGAATTATTAAAAACAACAACAATAACAACAACAACCAACTTTCTATATATTTATATCTAACTTACTAGCTAGCTTAGTTACATAGTATTTATAAAAATATTAACTTGCTCCAAAGTCTTATGAATTATGGTTACAAAGAAATAGGAAGAAAAGTGTGATTGGCTCATTTGTGCTGTAAATCCAAATTTCTTTTACATTAAGGTAATCTTTTATATTATAATGAAAAGTAGACTTAATTCTAGGTTATGGTAATGGTGAACTAGGTAATTCAGACCAACTTTCCCACTGATGACAAACAAATAGCTGAAGTTAATATAGTAACCAAAGATCTGAATGCCTTTTTTTCTTTTCTTTTCTTTTCTTTTTTTTTTGAGTTACTGGGGACGAGAGATTGAAACTGAGATGTCATATATAGGAAGCCAGCACTCAACCACTGAGCCACATCGGCTTCCCTGAGTTGATTTTTTCATTTGTTTTGCTTGTTCGTTTTTGCTTTTCTCAGGAGGCACTGGGAACTGAACCCAGGACCTCCCACATGGGAGGCAGGAGCACAACTGCTTAAGCTACAGTCAGGCCCCCTTAATGCTTCTTAAAGGCATTAAAGAGACAACCAGAGAAGAAAGCATGATGTAGCCTAGATCAGGGAGATAATTGGGGCTGAGAGACCAGCTGGAACTGCTTTGGCCCTGAGGCCTTGCAAGTCTGGAGGAGGCATGGAGAGGTAGAATCATGATTTTGGTGGGATTTTTAGATCTGGTGTCTGTCCAGGGCAGTAACCCTGGAAAATCACTTTGCTCTGGAATCCGAAGGCTGCACAGTTCCAAGTCTTTTCTGCTCTGGAGACATTTGCAGGGCTAGAGGCACAAGGCTGGTCTGATGTCTGCTAAAACCTGAGTTGTTGGAATTATCAGGCACAAACTGTGCACCAACTGTGTCTACGAGGCTCACGGAGATTAATGCTGAGCTTTAAAATTTCAGCTCAGAACTGGATGCCATGGAAATTGATATTGTAAGTTTCAAAAATATTTTATTTAAAAATAAATTCAAAGTTACATAAGACATACAAGAATAGAACAGAAAATTTCCATATACCTTCACCCAAATTCATCAACTTTTAAACATTTTTCCACTTCTTTACCTTACCATTTTTTTTGTTTTGTTTTGTTTTTTGCCTCAAAAATATGGAACACTTCATGAACTTGCATGTTATCCTCGCCCAGGGGCCTTGCTAATCTTCTCTGTATCGTTCCAATTTTAGTATATGTCTTCCTGAAGCAAGCACCCTTACCATTTTCTTTATGTTGTTTTACTTAAGTGTTGAGAATAAGTTGCAAGCATCATCCCCCTTATTGCTATTTGTTTCAGTATTTGTTTTCCTAAGGGGAGAAAACAAACCTATTATGTAACTACAGTACAATTATCAAATTTGCAAAACTTAGCCTGGTTACATTATTATCCATTCTTGTGTTCATAATTTTCCAGTCATCTCAATAATGTCCATTATAGGGAAGCAGACTTGGCCCAGTGGTTAGGGCGTCCGTCTACCACATGGGAGGTCTGCAGTTCAAACCCCGGGCCTCCTTGACTTGTGTGGAGCTGGCCCATGGGTAGTGCTGATGCGCAGTGCTGATGCGCGCAAGGAGTGCCCTGCCACGCAGGGGTGTTCCCTGCTTAGGGGAGCCCCACGTGCAAGGAGTGCGCCCCGTAAGGAGAGCCGCCCAGCGCGAAAGAAAGTGCAGCCTGCCCAGGAATGGCACCACACACACGGAGAGCTGACACAAGATGACGCAACAAAAAGAAACACAGATTCCCAGTGCCACTGATAAGGATAGAAGCAGTTACAGAAGAACACACAGCAAATGGACACAGAGAGCCGACAACTGGGGGGGGGGGGGGAGGGGAGAGAAATAAAAAATAAATCTTAACAAAAAATGTCCATTATAACAGTTTTCCCTCTTATCCATTTCAGGATCATATCTTGCATATCTCTTTGGTCTCCTTTAACTTGAAATAGTTCCTCAGCTTTTCTTTGTCTTTCAGGATGCTGACATTTTTGAAGAACATAGGGATAGGCCAGTTGCTCCATAAAATATACCTTTGGTTTGGATTTTTCTGATGTTTTTTCATAATTAGATTCCAGTTGTAAATTTTTATAGGAATACCACAGAAATGATGTTGTTTCCTTCTAACTGCATCACCTTAGAAGATGGGTGATGTCAGTTTGTTCTTTTATAGATGATATTAACTTTTTTCCCACTGATTTGGTTAAGAAGTCATGTGCCAAGTTTTTCCACTGTAAAGTTACCATTTTTCCCTTTATAATTATGTAACTAATCTAAGAGAAGATACTTTGGAAATATGTAAGTATCTTTTTTTTTTTAATTTTATTTATCTATTTCTACCCCTCCCTCCATTGTCTGCTCTCTGTTTCCATTCGCTGTCCATCTTCTATGTCTGCTTGTATTCTCATCAGGTGCTTCCAGGAAACAATCTTGGGACCTTCCGGAGTGGGATTCTTTTGTACCACCTCAGCTCCCTGGTCTGCTGTGTCTCTCATTATTTCTCCTCTGTGTCTCTTTTTGTCATGCCATCTTGCTGCACCAGCTCTCCACGTGGGCCAGCACTCCTGAACAGGGCAGCACTCCTGTGTGGAGCAACACTCCCACATGGGCCAGCTCACCACATAGGCCAGCTTGCCTTCACCAGGAGGTCCTGGATATTGAACCTGGACCCCCCATATGACAGATGGGAGTCTAATTGCTTGAGCCACATCTGCTTCCCAAGTATCTTGTTCTTCATCAAGTTTCATCCAATTATTTTGACATGCATTAATGTTTTTGTTTTGAATCAATTATTGCAATAATGGTTGTAAAAGATCTTGCAACTTTGAAAAAGAACCAACAGAAATTATAGAACTGTTAGATACAGAAAATTATAAGAGAGAAAGAGATGTGTTAAAAGTAGATTATGGGAAGTGGATTTGGCCCAACGGATAGAGCATCTGCCTACCACATGTGGAGGTCCAAGGTTCAAACCCAGGGCCTCCTGACCCATGTAGGGAAGCCCCACGCACAAGGAGTGCGCCCTGTAAGGAGAGCTGCCCAGCATGAAAAAAGTACAGCCTGCCCAGGAATAGTGCTGCAAACATGGAGAGCTGACACAGCAAGATGACGCAACAAAAAGAGACACGGATTCTGGGTGCCGCTGACAAGAATACAAGCGAACACAGAAGAACACACAGCAAATGGACACAGAGAGCACACAACTGAGGAGGGACGGTGCAGGGAAGAGGAGAGAAATAAAAAATAAATCTTAAAAAAAAAAGATTACCTAGCCAGAAATAGCAGCTAGGTACAGCAGGGGAAACAGAGAGATTGAGAGGTGAGGAATTTTCTTGTTAGTTTATCTGTTTTTTGTTTATTATTATTGAAAGAATGAAAATACTCTAATAATGATTAAGTGATGAATTTACAGCTGTGTGGTTATACCAGGCATCACTGACTGTACACTTTGGATGAATTGTATCTTTTATTAATATGTATCAATAAAATTGATTTTTTTAAAATAAAAAGATTAGCCACACACACAATGAAAACAGATTAGCAACAACTGAAGGAAGAATTGGTGAAAATAGTCAGAATAAAGCAAGAGACGAGATAGAAATATAAAAGAGAGGAAAAGAGGCATAAAGGTACAATGAGAAATTGTAAGATACTTTTGATAATATAGAAGAAGAGAGAGAAGGGATCAGAAGCAATATTTAAAGTGATAATGACTTAAACTTTCCCAAACAAAGAACGGATAGTAAAATGAGCCACATCTGCTTCCCTAAGATCCAATGAAATGAAATTCAAGCAAGATAAGTAAAATAAACCCAAATGTAGACATATCAGAGTAAACATGCAAAAACTAAAATCAAAGAGAAAATATTACAAGCAGCCATAAAAAGGACAGCCATGAATGCATCAGTAAGATGGTCAACTGCCTTGTCATGAGCTACAATCCTTGCCAGAAACCAGTGAAATATATCTTCAAAGTGCTGAAAGAAAATAATTAACTTCCAACCAAGAATTCTCTACCAAGCAAAAATATCCTTCCAGAATGAAAGCAGAATAGACATTTTCAGACAAACCTAAATGGAGAGGGTTTGTCTCCATAGCCACATATTAAAGGAAATTTAAAGGTTAGTCTTAAAGCAGAATGAAAATGATCCCAGAAGAAAACACAAAGAAGCAACAACTAATGTGGGTAAATTTAAATGACTGTATAAAGCAAAAATATTAGCTTTTGGGGTTTTAAATATATTCAGAATTAAACATAATCTAGTGGGTTGAATGGTGGCCCCCAAAAGATACGCCTATGCCCCAATCCCCAGAGCCTGTGAATGTGCCCTTATTTAGAAAAAGGGGCTTTGCAGATGTTATTAAGTTAAGGACCTTGAGATGAGGAATTCATCCTGGATTTTCTGGGTGGACCCTAAATGCAATGATATGTTGTCCTCGTAAGAGATGAACAGGGAGAGGCACACAGAAGAGGAAGAGGCAGTGTGACGAAGGAGGCAGAGATTAGGTGATGCAGCCACAAACCAAGCAATGCTGACAGCCACCTGAAGCTGGAAAGCAAATGATAGTTTGTCCCCAGAGCCTTCCTGACTCCTTTTTCTCAGACTTTCAAAAGATTGAAAAGACACTCTTCAAAAAAGGAATCCAAATGGTCAATAAAAATATAAAAGGTGTTCAATGTAATTAAATAATCAAAGAAATGCAAATTACACCACAATGAATGGCCACCACAGACCCACCAGATGGGCAAAATATAAGTCTGATAATACCAAGTATTGGTGAAGAAGTGGAAAAAAGGAACTCTCTAACACTGTTGATGGGAATAAAAATTAATACAACTATTTTGGAAGATAATTTCTCATTGTCTAGAAAGCGTTCCCTAGGACTCAGCAATTTCATTCTTAGGCATATACACGACAAATATGTGCTTATATACAACATGGTATATGTTCTTTAGAGCAAAACAATATAAGCAACACAAATTCCATCAGCACTAGACTAGACAAATTGTGATATATTCATGTAATGGAATACTCTACAGCAACAAAAATGAAAAAGAAAATCTATACCTAGTTCCAACAGTATGGACGACTCTTAAAAATATAATCGTGAGTGAAAGAAGCCAAATACACACAACATGTATAATGTATGATTCTATTTGTATTAAATTCAAAAAGCAGGCAAATCTTAGCCAAAGTGTTTATAGATATATACACCAAAGTGTGTATAGATAGGTGGTGAAAATATGAAGCAAAGTAAGGAAGCACATTTCAATACATTTAGCCAGCCTTTATTTAAAATGTTGGCATTTTGTTCAGCATGGATTTTTTGCATTAACTTTGATTTTTAAAAATATTGCACTAAAATAGTATTTATTTAGATTACTGACCTTTTTGGCTTCCCCTTAAAACTTGTGTCAGAGTGAATGCTTCCCATACCTCATCCCTACTTCTGGCCCCAGTCAAAATAGTAGTTACTCCTGGGGGAGAAGGAGAAGGTTGCCCCTCAGAAGGGGCTCACTTTGGCCATCTGGAGTGCTGGCCTTTGTCTCTTTCTTGGCTGCATGGTTATGCAGATGTTCATTTTACAATAATTCAATGGGTTGAATTTTTTTTTATACTTTTATATATGCTTACAATTTTAATAATAAAAGTAAAAGGATAGATATGGAAATTAGTAAAAAATGAAGTCTTAACTAATTTTCAAAAAGCTGGCTTTCTTCTAAATTCCTGAGAGTAGAATTTTTAGACATTTAAATATATTCAGCATAATTTCTTGAATGTAAAGGACATGAATCTTTGATTTTTTCAGGAGAACAATAATTTTTTCTGTTCATCATATAATTCCATTTTTCCATTAAAGGATGCTCAGTATAAGGGCAGTTGTTAGGAATAACCAAGTCCAAATTCTCCCAGGGCGTAATCTACACGACTGGCAAAAAAATTCTAGTTAGAACAGTTCCATTCTTCAGATTAGTAAACAGTAAAATATTATTTAGTCATTAAAAAGAATAATTCTATATATGTATTAAATCTTTAAAAAATGATAAGTATGACAATTATTTGGAAACATGTTTATATGTGCTGAATGAAAAATAAATGAAAGAACTGTTGCTATACTATGATTGAATTATATGCAAAATTATTCACATGGACAAAAATAGGAAGGAAAGGAACAAACATCAGGCTAGCAGTTTGCTATGTTGTTTAGAGGCTATTTTAAAATTCAGTAATGATTTACCGCTATAGATTCAGTGTATCTATATCTATCTGGATAGAATGTAGGCTACCTCTCGTGGCCATACTCCAATTTATATTTCTTCAAGTGTTTGATTGAGTCTGACCTATATTCACAGACTTTTTCTCCACATCACATACTAGAGTCATTACTTACAGCCATAAATGAAAAGAGATAATTTCTGTGGAAGCCAACTTGCTGTTGTTTAAAGCTTTGCTCTAGTTTTAATACTGCTCTTCTCCATGAATCTCAGAAGATTAAGAACATCGGTTAGCAGGTACAAGAAGCCAAAATCTGCCTGGTCACAGCTACTAAGTAGGGATGTCAGAGGCAAGATGCTGTGATTGTTGAGAAAGGAGCTTGTTAATCTTTTAGACTAAGATCTACAAGGTTATTAGGTAAAGGCTGCCAAGAAAAGAAAGACTCTAATTAAAAAACCCTTTCGTAGACTTTGCTTTTGCTGTCCCTATGTTATCTCAGACTTTTTGCCTCTGAGACTTCAGTGGAGTGGAAAACCCCAGGACTTTGAAGCTGTGTCCAGGAGGCTCTGTCCTGTCTTCCAGTTATCTATTGCCATGTGATGATTTGAAAGTTTAGTGGCTTAAAATAGCAGCAATCATCTCTTTTGCTCACTAACCTGCAATTTAGGCAAGGTCATAGGAAGAGCTTACGTCTCCTCCACACAGCATCAGAGGAGGCAGCTCCACTCAGGGCCGGTGGATCCACTCTCAAGATGGCTCACGCCCATAGTTGGCAAGCTGATCTTGACTGTGGGCCCAGGGCTCAGCTTCTGTGCACCCTCTGCAGGGTGCCTGGGCCTCCTCGCAGCTTAGTGGTTCGATTCCAAGAGTGAGACTGCTAGGAGAGCAAGGTAGAAGTGCATGCCCTGAGGCAGTCACATTCTGCTGTCCTCTTTTGGTTGGGGTGGTCACAAAGGTCCACCTTAGTCCCAGGGGAGGGGGACATAGACTCCCCCCCCCCCACCATGGGAGGCGTGTTGAGGTCACACTGGGATGAGAGATACTGTTTGAGGCCATCTTTGGAAAATACAATCTGCCACGCCCTGGTTGTACTGCTTTTGTTTGGCTTGCTCAATTTCTCTAGCCCAAACTGAAGGACAAACTTCACCCTCCCTCCCCCTCTCCCTCCCTTCCTCACTCCCTTTCTTCCCTCCTTCCTGCTTTCCATTTCTTTTTTCAGTGTTTATCAAGATTCCTGTGCGTTTGGCACGTTTCTGAATAAGTGAATCTTTGAAAACGAGGATTTGACTCTATGTAAATGCAACTAAAATCTAGATACCTATAACTAGTGACCAGACTGTGGATTGGAGACGTGTGTGCTGGGTCTTTTCTTGGCTTTGACAAGGTGCTCTGAAATAGTTCTGTAACTCCAGCCTCTTTTCTAGCAGGTAACGAATCCTGTGAACAAACTTCTGAAGTAAGTGAAGCACAAACTACAGATAGTGATGACATCATAGTGACACCATTATCTCGGAAATGTTCTAAGGCAGTAAGTACCATCGGAGTAATCGGTGAGCGTAAAAGATTGTAAACAATGACATTAAACATGCTTAATATAGCCTCCTATGTGAAGTTCAGATCCAATAATGAACCTGATAGGAAATTCAAGTTATGTGGTTAAATTTACATTACTTATGAATTGAGGTCTGTTGATAATAGTCAGATGGAAGGATTGTTTTCTTTAATTGGTACAGATGAGAATTTGCTTCAGTTCTTCTCTCTGCCTCTTTGGATCCTTTGCTTGCCTCTCCTTGTTTCCGTATCCTTCACTGTGTACCGTGATTCATCCCCAGCCTGAGTGATGCCCCTTTCTGGAAGTCCACTAAAGGCGAGCAGGCTTACTTTGGGAGGTGGAGGCTGGAAGAGAGGTAGGGCTTTTATATGGGAAGGAAGGCTCAAAGGGATTTAAATTTCTGCAGTTTTTGATCCAATCTTTAAATCCTGTAATTACAATTATTTATTAAACATCTCAGCTTCAAATCTCTTTTGGAACTAATTGAGTACACACACATGAATAAATATCCACAGATACATTCAACAATCATTGTATTAGAAACTCATGAGGTTACAGATGAGGTATGAAACATAATCATTCTTCCTGAGCCACAAGAATGCTACCTGGCACATTTGCAGGCACCTAATAAATATTTGTCAAATGAGTGACTGAATGAAAGATTAAAATCTAACTTGAGAACTATGACCCTCCATAAAAACAATAGAGAATAATCTAGGATGACCTAAAATGAAGTGGGTAAGAGTATCTAATATAAACTCTAAAGTCTTGTAAGAATTCAGAAAAGGGAAATTGCTGTTTTTGAGAGGTCAGTAAACTCTTCCTTGGAAATCAGAACTTTGGGCTGAGAATTTGCAGGAAAATGAAGGATAATAGAGTAGGAAAAACAACTCAAAGTCAATTGACTTCAATATTTACTCTAGCAAATTACTATCTTATGAATTTTTGTTTATCTTATCTTTCTTTAGACATTACTAATTAATATCTTGGGAAATGCTTAGAAGGCAGATTAGAACCACAGAACATTTGAATTAGGCCACAACACTTTAGATATCATAATAAAGATGAAGAAGATTAAATGTGTCCAGGATTATAGAGTTACTTAGGGACAGAGCTTGAACCTAGTTACAGTTTCCAAACTATGCCACTGCTTAGTCCAACCCAAAAGGAAGCCAGCTGATTAGTAAATTTGTGAACCATTTGCTGATCAGCTGGAAAATTGCTGCTCAAAGTACATTAAAATCATTATCCTGGGGAGCAGATGTCACTCAAGCGGTTGAGCACCCACTTCGCACATGGGAGGTCCTGGTTCTGAATTCGATCCCCAGTACCTCCTGAAAACAAAAGCAAACAACAAGTAAACAAACAAACAAAAAAACCAACTCAGGGAAGTCAGTGTGGCTCAGTGGTTGAGCACCTGCTTTCCACATATGAGGTCTGGGGATCAATCCCTGGCCTCAGCAGATCAAAAAAAAAATTTATCCTAAATTAAAGACTCCTCAATAAAGTTTCCTTTTAGAAAAAAATTTTTTCTTTAAGATTTATTTTATTTCTCCCAACTCCCTTGTTGTTTGTACTTGCTGTGTGCTGTGTCTTTAGGAGGCACCAGGAACTGAACCTGGGACTGCCAATGTGGGAGGAAGATGCCTAATCACTTAAGCCACCTCCATTCCCTACTTTGTTGTGTCTCTCATTATGTTTTTTCTTCTTGTGCTTCTTCATCTGTCATCTTGTTGCATCAGCTTGCCACGCCTGCCTGTCACATCAGCTCACTGTCTTCTTTAGGTGGCACTGGAACCAAACCATGGACCTCCCATGTGGTAGACGGGAACTCAGTTGTCTGAGCCACATCCACTTCCCTAGAAAATTTTTAATTTCCCAAAAGTGTCACTTGAGAAACTAAATATGAAAACTGAGCCTACTTAGGAAAAAAAATTAGTGTTATTATAAAATCAAACATACAACACACACACACACATATTCAATCATTATTGTATTTAAAAATAGCTAAGCATAAAAGATACAGGGTATGGAGGGCTCAGAGATAACACTTTGGCTCTATCTGTCTTCTGCCTGAGGTAAACCATGATAATGGAGGAGTCAGTAGGGTGGAATGGTTAAAAGCATGGAGATTTGGTTTAGACAGACAGTGATTTAGACCCTGGCTCTGCCACTTGCTAGCTGTGTGACTTTGGGGGAAGTTATTTCACTTCTGTTAGGCTTTGTTTCCTACTCTGTAAAATGGTAATACTAGTGTACTTACATTATAGCCATGTGGCAAGATTTAAGTAAGGCAATGTGTGGTAAGGGTTTAATATGGTGCCTGCAAAACTAAGCACTAAATGATGATGACATTGATGTTGAGGATGGCTGTAGTCTGTCTCCTTTGAACTGTTCTAGCTCCCAAGGTCAAGGGTTAGTGGTCTGGTGGTGGCCCCTACCAAGGAGGATCTGGCCTTAAGGGGAAGGGACTGGAGTGGGAGGTAGGGGATGTCTCCCCTTTTGCCTGCCAGGGCAAATGAAATAAGTTAGACAATACAGTTTAAAGCAGGGGTTCGAATCAAGAGGTCCTTGAGCTTGAACCGAAATTCAAAAAAACATTATTATTGTGGGGTTGTGTTGGTGTGGGTATGACATATTAATGAAATAATGCACAGTATAGTGTGGACTTAGTAAGGAGTCTGTGGTTTTCACCTGACAGGTAAAGAGGTCTGCAGAACAAAAAAGGCTAAGAACCCTCAATTTAAAGGAAACATCCTTGCCAAAATGTCTTTCCCTTATAATGATAAAAATTAAGCCAATCACAATATGCCTTGGATCTTTATGTATTTATTTATTTATTTATTTTTTCCACCTGGATCTCTAACTGTCTCTCTTTGGGTCCAGAATTCGGATAGTTACTATGTTGGTAGGATATGGATAGGACTGTTTCCCCAGGGCCCTGTCTAGAATTGGCATCAGGTTCCTAAGAGCCCACTGTACTAGTCTTCCCTTTAGGACTCTTCAAGAAAAGCCCTCATCCCAAACTACATGGTTATGTCCAGATGAAATCATTTTCCTAGTCCTGGGAATCAATCTTTCATTCTGAGTGTTCATAGAAAAATTTCCCTCCATATCTTAACAGCAACTAATGAGAAGGGAACAATCATTTCTGCTTACTGTGACCTCAGGTTACTGTATCAACTCAGGTTGTTTATCAAGACCTTCAAAGTTTATTTTCTTGTTTCTTAATTCCAAGTGTCCAGGATGTCCTCACTCATATGTATGCTAGCTAATTACTTTTTACAAACCCACCTCTGGCCAAATTAGCTAGCACACATGAACTAATAATAATAAGCTAACAGGAATTGTCTGGCACAAATCCTACAAAACTGCTCTCAGGGGTTGTGCCAGTAAATTCAGATGAGTTAGTACATATTAGAATGTATTACTAAGTATTTGCATCATTGCTATTCAGTCCCAATAAATTTATATGATGGAATCAGCCCATACAAAGGATGCTGAATCAAAGGAAGATATTAAATTGAAGCATATGAAATTGCCACTTTTATAGGTAAAAAATGATTGAGCCTCCACATGCACCTGGCTCAAATATGAATCTTATTTATCAAGCAAGGATCCTCCAAATTCACCTTTGTTGTCAGAATAAAATTGATGTAGTCTCCTTAAATACAGATTTCTGATATTAGGCCTACCTATTTTTAGCTGGTTTAAAATTTTTCAAATTATACAGTTAAGGTAGACCACATTTTTCTTCTAAAATTTAGAATATTACAGGTAAAGCTAAGTCTCTTTGACCACCATAGACAATCCCTGCTCCCTTATCCCTCAAGAAAACCATTGTTTTAAATTTTGGGATATATCCTTTCAGATATATTAACTATATATAAATATATTGATATATAAAATAAAATATAAAAATATAGATATATATTTTTACAGAGAACTTTAGCATTCTTGTTTCTATTGCTTTGCATTTGTCTTTTTTCTGCCTTCAAATAAGTGACATTAAAATGCACATATTATTGTTTGTTTTTTTTACTCTTTATTTTGAAATACTTCTAGATTCATAGGAAGATGCAAAAAGAAATGTATAGGGAGGTCCTACACACCCTTCACTCAGTCCCCCTCCCCTTTTTTTAGTACATATTGTATATATTTAGCTCTGCCTAATTCATTCCTCTTAACTGCTCTATCAGTATTCCATTAACATAATATATGACCTTTTTTTAGATAGGTCTTATTGGGCAACACGGATTGAACTCTGTGTGTCAAGTGCCTGACATTCATTCACTCACTGAATCCTCACAGCAACCCAGTGAGTTATTCGCTCCTCTGGCAAGTTGATTATGGATCACTTTCCTTGCCTTACTGTTTGCCGGGCACTGGAGATACAAAACGGTGACTAAGATAGACCTAGGCCCTGCCCTCTTAAATCTTATGTTTTACTGAGAGGAAACTGATATAAACTACTGAACAAATAAATAAATCAGGTAACTATAGATTCTATATACTGTGAAAAAATAAATAGGGTGATATAATACTAATGGGAAGGGTTGAATTTAGATAAAACCAAAAGGAAATATTTCTTGAGGAGGGAACATTTGAACTGCAATCTGAAGAATAAGAAGGGAAGAACTGGCGGGAAATCATCTCTGGCAGAGGAAATGGCAAATGTAAGGCCCTGAGGAAGGAAAGAGATTGGTGCACTTGAAGCAGAGGAACTCAAAGCTGCATTTGGTCATGTACGTGTTGTTATTCCCTTTTTCAAATGAGGACAATGTGGTTTAGGGAGGTGAAGGTCTTGCTCAAAGCAGTATTTAATGAGTATTTACTGAGTGTATCCTATGTGTCAAGCGTTGTGCCAGGTACTACTGGGGGTATAGATTGGGAGGAGACACTGTTCTTGCTCTTAGGAATTTAAGAAGCCTATAGCTTACTTAGTCTAGTTCATTACGTCAGTCAATTATGAGAATTGCTATAATGGCGGTATGTATTGGCACAGTTCGTGTAAGACTGCTTCCTTTTGCTTGGGGGTTGGGGCTGAGGAAATCTCCATGGTGTAATGATCCCTGAGCTGACTCTAGAAGGATAATTAGGAACTTGTTGGGCAGAGTGTGAGGAGAGAGAAAAGGGATTCTAGACATGTGCCAGGCATGTGCAGGGGAGGGTCAGAGTCATAAAACTACCTGGAGCAATGGGTAAGCTGACAAGATTTTCATTATGGCTTGTGGGAAAGTTCAAGGGAAGTAAGGAATAGAAGGGGAGAAAAAGTGTGCTTATCAGTTAGGATGCAACCAGGAAAATAGAATCTGTACCAGGTACTTTAGTAAAGGGAATTTAATAAAGGGAACTTCTTATAAAGCTGTTGTAAAAATAGAAGAAGAAGGAAAAAAAAGCCAACAAAACACACAAGAGATTACCAACAGCAAGAGCAATTAACATAGGCCTGGAAGCACCAAGAGAAGAGAAAGTATAATACATCTGGGAGCAGGAGTCACTCAACAGGAACTGGAATGCGAACCATGGCAGGGGCTGCCTTATAGCAGCTGGGACTGAGCAAGGTGTGGCTGTCATGTGGGAGCTAGAACCATGGGGAGACACAGCCACACAACCACTGGCTGAGGTGGGGGAGAAATTCCGTGGCTTCTCCCTCCCTTCTGCCCACTGATATCCTGACAGTGCCCCTCATTGGCAAAGGAGCCTGGAAAATACAATGTGCAGAAACCAGCCCTTGAGATATAGGGAACAGGGGGGGAGGATAGGAATGGATAGACGTGCAGACAGACCAGTGATGACGCAACATCTAAGTAGATAGTCTGGATCATGAAGGGCGTATAGGGTAGGAGTTTTGACTTAATCTGAAGCAATGGTGGCAACTGAAGTGAAGGATTTTAGTGAGACAAGAAATGAACTAGCATGGTAGCCATGGAACAGAAGACAGGAGAGAATGAGTGACTTTTAAGAGGTAGACACTACATTTTTTTTTTAACTTTTTATTTTGAAATAATTGCAAGCTTACAAGACAGTTGCAAAAATAATACAAACCCCAAACAGGGAACTCCAACATACCCCCACTTACCCTCAATATCCAGTTCCACCAATTTTAACATTTTGCCACCTTTGCTGTATCATTCAGTCTGTCTTTATCTATCAATCATCTATCTGTCTGTCTGTCTATCTATCTACCGTCTATCTCTATTTTATGAACATTTGAGAGCAGATTACACAATCATACTCCTTGAACACATAATACTTTACGTACATTTTCTACAAACAAGGGTATTCACTTTGGAAGCACCTTAAGTGCAGTTACCAGGCGGCGGGCTTGGCCCAGTAGTTAGGGCGTCCGTCTACCACATGGGAGGTCTGCGGTTCAAACCCTGGGCCTCCTTGACCCGTGTGGAGCTGGCCCATGCACAGTGCTGATGCGCGCAAGGAGTGCCGTGCCATGCAGGGGTGTCCCCCGCATAGGGGGGCCACACACGCAAGGATTGCGCCCCGTAAGGAGAGCTGCCCAGCGCGAAAGAAAGTGCAGCCTGCCTAAGAATGGCGCCGCACACACGGAGAGCTGACACAACAAGATGCCACAACAAAAAGAAACACAGATTCCTGTGCCGCTGACAACAACAGAAGCGGACAAAGAAGACGCAGCAAATAGACACAGAGAACATACAACCAGGGTGGAGGGGAAAAGGGGAGAGAAATAAATAATTAAATCTTAAAAAAAAACCAACCAAACAAAAAATAGTGCAGTTACCAAGTTCAAGAAATTTCCTATTGATATAAAGTGATATGCCAGTTTTTCTTATGACCCAATAATATCCTTTTGGGCCTTTTCTCCTCTCTATTCTTTCTTTTTTTTTTTTAAGATTTATTTTTTATTTATTCCCTCCCCTCCCCTGTTGTATGTTCTCTGTGTCCATTCACTGTGTGTTCTTCTGTATCCGCTTGCATTCGTCAGTGGCACCAGGAATCTGTGTCTCTTTCTGTTGTGTCATCTTGCTGTGTCAGCTCTCCATGTGTGTGGCGCCACTCCTGCACAGGCTGCGCTCTTTTTGCACAGAGCAGCTCTCCTTATGGGGTGCACTCCTTGCGCGTGGGGCTCCCCTACGCAAGGGATACCCCTGCGTGGCATGGCACTCCTTGCACACATCAGCACTGCGCATGGGCCAGCTCACCACACGGGTTAGGAGACCCTGAGTTTGAACCCTGGACCTCTCACATGGTAGGCAGATGCTTTATCAGTTGAGCCAAATCCACTTGCCTCTCCTCTATTCTTAGATCTCACCCAGTATCATGCATTGGATTCAGTTGTCATTATGTCTTTTGTTTCCTTTTTAAAAAATCCTGGAACCATAAATATAGCATACATCTTCCCATTCCAACTCCTCTGCAAACCCTCCAACAGCTTCCCAGACATACATACAGTCTTATGTGATTTGGTCCAATCTAGTCTTCAGCTTCATCTCCTACCATTCTCCCCATGTCTGCTCACTCTGTTCCACTCACACTATCGTCTGTGCTGTTGCTTTAACTCTCCAGGTGAGACTCCACTTCAGGATCTTGCACCTTCTATTTTGCCTATGTGGGATGCTTTCCTGTTTCCCAGAGAGCTCCTTGCCCTGCCCCTCCCTTCCTTTCTAGAAGATTTTGCTTAAATATTGCTTATCATAGAGGGCTTCTCTGACTAACCTAGATAAAATAACACTCCCACGTTCAACTCAGCGCTCTTATCCTCTATATTCTGTTTAATTTTTGTCTATAACATATAACCACCTGATACATATTTATTTGACTAATTCATTTTTTTTGTCTCTTCCACTACTAGAATGTAAGCTCCATGAGGGCAAGGACTTTGTTTTATTCACTGCTTTATCTCCGGTGATTAAAACAGTACCTGGGGGAGTAGATGTAGCTCAGTGGTTGAGCATCTGCTTCCCATGAACGAGTCCTGGGTTCAATCCCTGGTACCTCCTAAAAAACAAAACAAACAAAACAACAAAACAAACCAAAAAGCATAGTACCTGACTCGCTTTATATGCTCAGTAAATATTTGTTAAATAAATGATTTAACAGGACTTAGTCGTTGTAGGTATACGTGGCATGGGGTAAGGTAAGAGAGAAAGAGGGGTCTAGTTTAACTCCCAGGTGCCTAGCTTGGGTGGATGGTGATACCTGTAACCAAGTTTGACAAAGGTGTCTTGGTGACAGGCAGAGAAAGAGATGATAAATACAGTTATTGACAAATGGGGATTGAAATCCCATGGGGCAGACACAAAGGAGTTCTTAGGGGAATGTAGATCTGTGGGTCCAGAGCTCAGGGGAAATGTCTGAAATGGATAAAGAGGTTTGCAAAGCATCAACCTCGTGCTGGTGAAAGGCCTGGGAGCTGGAGAGATTGCTCAGGAAAAGCACAGGGAGGGAGATGAGAATAACCCTGGGGTGCCTCAGCATTTCAGGGGCAAACAGAGCAAGAAGGGCCTGTTGAAAGAGAGCAAGATGGGGGCAGAGAGGAGAGAGGAGGACAGGAGACAGAAGTTAAAAATGTAAAAAAAATAAAATAAAAATAAAAAATAAAAATTTTATAAAATCTATAAGATGTATAAAGGAAAAAAAATTTGTCTCAGTTAATTTAATCTACAACTCCTTGTCTCCCCCCCACCCCCCGCCCCATCCCAGTCTTTAGTGTTAACCCTGTTTAACTGTTTGGTTCATATCATTATAGTGAACACACATGCACTCATATCATGTATAAGTCTGCATACATAATTTTGGTATTGTTACAAAAATGGGATCATACTATTACATTTGAACATCTTGTAAGTATATACAGATCCACCTAATTATTTTTAATTTATACCTACTACAAAATCTATAAATAGATTTATTGTAATTTATTCAGCCATTTGTTATTAGTATATTGGTTGTGTTCAATCTTTTGATATTAAAAATAACATCACAGGAAGCAGATGTGGCTCAAGCAGTTGGACCTCCCACATGGGAGGTCCCAGATTAAGTTTCTGCTGCCTCCTAAAGATGAGCTGACGAGACAAGCTGATGCAATGAGCAGAGACAGTGAGCAGACACAGCAAGCAGACAACAAAGGGATGAGGAGCTATCTCTGAGGGGCGGAATTACACAATGATCACCCTTCTTCATATGTATCTTTGTGTAGTTTGCAAACGTATTTTGTGTGGTAGATTCCTAGAAATGGAATTGCTGGTTTTCAGAAGGATGTGCATTGGAAATTGTAATGGATACCACAAAATATCATTCCCGCCAAATTATCCCAATGTATATTCTCATCCTACAGTGGCCTTTTTCCTCACAGTGTTAAAAAAAACTGCCCCCTCCCCCCAACATGCTCAGTCCTAACTTTAATAGACTGAGAGTATTTATGAAGGGAGGGGTCATCAGTAGTTTTTAAAAATGTAGATCTAGATGGAAAAAAACAAATCGTTTATGCTAGATGCTAGGAGCAACAGACTCGTGGTCCCAGAACTCATGGGGCTTGCAGTCTATGTGGTGCTGTCCAATAGAATTACTATGTGAGCCATGAATAGAGTTTAAAATAGTCTAGTACTCTTTTATTTCAGTGATTTCTTTTAAATTGGAAATATAATTTATATAACAGATTAAACTCGCTCTGAATTCTGTACATGAAGGCAAATGTCCCAGTTCCCTTTGGTAGAGCAGAAGTGCCACCTGCCAGAGGCCCCCGAGGAGCATGTGAACACGACCACCGTAACTCACGGCCCGCAGCCCGCGGCTCGGGGGGCTCTGAACCGCCCTCTGGTATCAGAGGGTGTTTGGCTCCCGGTGGGAACGGAGCCGAGGGAGTCCCCGCGCTGTTCGCGCTCGGTCTCCGTCTCCGCCGTCGCCGCGCCTGGTCGACACGAGTTTACTTCCTGAGCTTCCTCCTCTTCAGAGCCTTCCACTCGCCGCCTGCGTGGCCAGGCTGCCGAAGAGCGGCTTCCCCTTGGCTTCTCTCCGCGTCCGGCTCCACGGTCCCCGCGTGCTGCATCCTGGCCGGGAACTGACTGTCCTTGCGGATCTCTCGATCGGCGCCTTGAAATTCGCGCTTGTGTTTGAGAATCAGCCTTTCCCTTTCCGCTCCTCCTCGGTGCTTCCTTGTTTCCTTCCAAACTCGAGGGCTTTGACCCGCCTGGGCGTGAAGAGTTTCAGGGCGGTGGGCTTGCTCTTCTCACAGACTGCTTCTGTCGGGATGCTCGCGCGCAGCCCCTGCCCCGCCGGGCGTCCACCGCGCGCCCGCGCTCAGCCCGCGGGGCCCGGCCGGGCCTCTGAGCTCCTGCAAGGAGGCGGCGCGCCCTGCAGGGGCCCGCGGCGCTTCACCAGCGCCAGGGCCACGGCCAGGCGGGGCAGTCTGTGTGGTTCTCCTCCACCTTGCTCAGAGATCTCGGTCCATTCACGAGCCGGAGAGGAAGGCCTGTCCTCTGCCAAGTGGCCACGTCGTCGGGATCAGAAACGCAGAGCAGCCGCGCGTTCTTTCCAAGCGCTCGGAAAGGATGCACCAACGTGTAGCCCCGACTTTGCTTGTCTGGAGTGGCGACGTGAAGAAGCCCGAGATGGAAGTTGATGAGCTCGGGGACAAAGCGCCGCGACAGGAACGCGTACTCCAGGAAGAGGCAGCACACGAACAGCCCTTTCAGCGTCTTGCAGGGACTGGACGGGGCACTTAGTGAGCAGCTGGCTCAGGCACGCTAGCGCCGGGGTCACCACCGGGTGCCGGAAGTCAGAGGTTGGGAAGAACATCCCCGTAATTTCCAGATAAATGAGCACGTCCAAGCCCGGAAATGTGGCGTGTGGCACGGCCTCTGGTTTCAAACATTTCTTCCATCTCATGCATAGCGTCTCTGAGGACAAATTTTATGGAGTTGCTTGCAGATTTGGGAAACATCTGGCAAAGATTATGTAATTTCACAACCAACTTAATCAATGACTTTTGAGATCTGGTGGGTCGTTTGTGGCCAAATCGCCAACATACTCCAACAGGAAGCCAAACAGTCTGTCTGGTTTCGCTTTATTTCCCACTGAGACTTGGATGGTTGCATTTTTGAATTCTCTCCACCACCAAAAGCTGCTCCTCCATCGGTCTTTCTGATAGTAAGGACTTCAGTTCCTCACACGACTCAGGAACTGCATACCTGTAAGGCAGCTCAGTTTGGGCAGCTCTTCTAACCTTTTCACCATCACTTGTGGGTCTCTTCCCAGGAGTGTGAAGTTGCTCTTGCTTAGGTTTCTTATTTTCTTCCTCGCTCTCTACAATAGATTCCAGGTCCGAGTGGCCCTCTGCACCATTGCTTTCAGAGCCCTGCTCTGGGTCCTCCCCACTCAAATCTCCACTCTCGGCCTCTTCACTCCCATCATCACCAGCTTCCATGCTTTCCTCTTTCTGGACATCTTCCTCTATTGTCATCTTCCCATCTCTGTAAGAAAGGAGACGCCTGTCATCTTTTTCTAGTATGAAGCCATCGTTTAGATCATCTGCCGACATATGCTTTGGTTTCTTCACATTTTCATCCTCATCCTTTCCAAGCATTCTCTGAAGTCTTTCAGCCTCCAGCTTCTGGAGGCACTCCTCCTCCTCCTTTGCCAGTTCCTCTTCTGTTTTCATTCTGTTAGAGGGCTGGGTCTTCAGCTGAAAGCCAAGCTCACGGACCATTATGTGATATGCATCGGGCTGGGGTTTCTCCTGTTGGTCTCTGTTCTCTGACTTGGGTGTTTCGCGTGATAGGAGAGTCTGGATTTCTTTCCAGTCTTGGTTGAGCTTCTCCGTGAGCTCAAAGGCACTCTCTTGTTGAGCTTGTCTCTCTCTCTTCTCCTGTTTTGACCTGGCAATGAGCTCTTTGATCAGTTCCTTGGGTGACTTTGGCTGCTCCGCCTCCTCACTCTGCTGTGCTGTGGCCTTCTTGTGCAGGAGACTCCCGCCATCTCCAAAGTGGGCAGCGGTCAGCTCAGCTGACAACGTCCCCCTTTCATCAGTATCACTGTCACTTTCACCAATGTCATTAAGCTTTTCAATATCTGCCAAAGATTGGCCACAACGTGTTAATTCTTCATCTTCATTTAGGCTGAACATGTTTTTTTTTCTCATGATGTTGCTGTTGTTCCAGAGCAAACCTCTTCATCATCTTTTCCTCTGGGCTTAGGTTGCTATTGTATTCCCCAAAGCATCTGTCTGTAAACACACCGGACTTACCTCTTCCTTTGTACTCCTTTAACAAAGTGTGGGTAGCTTCTTGATGGCCCGTGTGCGGGACACCCTGGGCAGCCCCACCTCATAGCGCGTCTTTCTGCCCAGGATCTGGAACTTCCGCCTGTTGGCCTTCACCTCGAAGGGGTTGGGATTAGGCTTCGCTTTGACCTGGGCCCTGGGTGTCTGCTTTCTGGCCCCGGCCGACTTGGCCTGTCCCATGGCATATGGGAACACACCAGCGGGCACTCGATTCCTCACAGACCCTGGGGGCCGGGAGAGAAGGCGAACCAGACAAAGAGAGGAGTCGTGCTATGGGCCAAGGCGACCCCACACCTCGGACAGGGCTGCCTGAGGTGACACATGCGATGACCGCGGCGGCAACACACCCCAACCACTTCTCTGTCAGTGATTTTTATGCACATGTACACAGACGCACATACACTGAGTGTTACAGTTTGAAAGCCACTGGTCTGGTCAGTGTTCGCTTTTAACTACAGGGAGAATATTCGTAGAAGGTTTTTTTTGGAGATTGGGTGTCATTCAACACTTATTTGAATATGAATAGTTTTCCTTCCCCTTGTGCCACTTCCAGATCCCAATGTTTCCCAAATTGTGTTCCATGGAAAATTAAATCCCAACTATGCTTCAGGGGAAAAAAATGTTTGCATAGCAAACATGTTTGGAAAAAAACTACCTTCCATATTACCATCTAAAAGCATCCCAAAGCATTTGAAAGGATTTTAAGTTCACATAAAGGAACCTTATAACTTTGTTTAACCTTGATTTTCCAAAATTTAATTTAACACAGAAACATTCATTTGTAAAATACCTATTCTTTAGACATACCTTGAGAAATTTTGCCAAGTTTTCATTAAGACTATGTATGGAGTAGAGTTTGCAACTTAAAGATATTGGCAAAGTAGCATGTGGGAACTTTCCGGGGTGGTAGAGATTTCTATATTTTGAATTGGGTATTAATTACACAAGTGTATAAATTTGTTCAAACTGTCTGTATACTTAAGGTCTTTGCATTTTACTGTATGTAAATTATATTTAAATATTTGAAAGTCAAGTGCAGATTTCCAGAAGCCAGCCTACATATTCTGACATAAGAGTGGCTTTTACACTTTCTTTTTTTAATGGCAATCACAGTAAGAAATATATTTCTACATTATGTTCAGTATATTCACTCATATATAAACAAGTGCTTCAAGAAACAATGCTGGGGGGAGGAGTGGGGTGAGGGGGGTGGGGGGTATATGGGGACCTCATGTTTTTTGAATGTAACATTAAAAAAATAAACAAAGAACAAAAAATTAAAAAAATAAAATAAAAAAGAAATAAAAAAAATCTACTGGGAAGTAGATTTGGCTTAATGGATAGAGCATCTACCTACCACATGGGAGGTTCAGGGTTCAAACCCAGGGCCTCCTGACTCATGTGATGAGCTGGCCCACGTGCAGTACTGATGCGCGCAAGGAGTGCCATACCACGCATTGGTGTTCCCCTCACAGGGGAACCCCAGAACCCCATGCACAAGGAGTGCGCACCATAAGGAGAGCTGCCCCGCCTGAAAAAAACTCAGCCTGTCCAGGAATGGCGCCGCACACACAGAGAGCTGATGCAGCAAGATGACGCAATAAAAAAGAGACACAGATTCCTGGTGCTGCTGACAAGAATACAAGCAGATACAGAAGAACACACAGTGAATGGACACAGAGAGCAGACAATGGGGGGGAAGGGGGGAAGGGGGGAAGGGGGAAAGGGGAGAGAAATAAATAAAAATAAATCTAAAAAAATAAAAAGAAACAATCACCCTTACCATTTGCCACACGCTATTTGATTGTACTCAACTGTATTCTATTGAATCCTATCTCTTCATTTTAAAAAATGCCACTGAAATCCACTAACTAACCATCAAAGCTTAAGACCCACACTTAAGAAAACACTGTATAGGGGAAGCAGACTTGGCCCAATGGATAGGGCATCGGCCTACCACATGGAAGGTCCGCGGTTCAAACCCTTGGCCTCCTTGACCCGTGTGCAGCTGGCCCATGCGCAGTGCTGATGTGCACAAGGAGTGCTGTGCCACACAGGGGTGTCCCCTGCGTAGGGGAGTCCCACGCGCAAGGAGTGCGCCCCATAAGGAAAGCCGCCCAGCATGAAAGAAAGTGCAGCCTGCCCAAGAATGGCACCGCCCACATGGAGAGCTGACACAACAAGATGACGCAACAAAAAGAAACACAGATACCCAGTGCCTCCTAATAAGGATAGAAGCGGTCACAGAAGAACACACAGCAAATGGACACAGAGAGCAGACTGGGGGTTTGGAAGGGAAATAAATAAATAAATAAATAAATCTTAAAAAAAAAATACTATAGAGTCAATGGTATGTGTAGTGGATGTTGTGGGAGGATTGTGTGGGGGCTAATTAGAGGGAAATACTATGTATCTTCATTTTTAAGAGCCATCCAGATGATTCCGATGCAGCTGGCCCAAAGGCTACACTTTGAGAAATCCTGCCTGCTGAGCTTCCCAGGAGAAGGCACAGAAGTTCTACTTGCTTCCTAAGGACAGAAAAGACAAGGGACAATGATGGTCAGGTCTTTGGTGAAGTAAGGGGCATTGACCTGGCAACTTAGAGGAAAGCAGCCAGGAGGACACTGACTGATGGAAGAGAGACCAATGGACCTGTGGGTCCATTCTGGACTTACTCATTAGTAGTGTCATAACACTGACTTGCTGCCACACTGTGGAAGGAAGAAGGGGCTTATGTGGGGCTCATAAGACTTTTTTAAACTAGGGAGATATCAGCCCTCCTCCTGGTCTTCCTAATGTCAAAGTAGACACAGGGACAGTCAAAAGAAAGGATCGTGGCAGTGGCAGCTACTCTGCAGTATAGCTGAAATACAGGAGTTGCTGTGGGAGAGCAGAGGGGTCTGATGGTCTGCTCTGTGGCATGCACTGAGTGGGGGATAGGAAGTCCTGGCCAGTTCTTTGCTATAGTGGCTGAACCTGTTACTAAATCTCCAGTATCAATCTGCAGATGTCTTAAATCCTAACCTTGAAGAAATGCTGGATTCGTTTTCATTGAGAAAGTTTAAGAAATGCTAACTGTTCACAAATTTGTACATGGAGATGACTAGGAAAGGCTGGTCTGGAGAAATCGTTCACTGGACTGGGAGATAAAACAACCGGATATTTTTACAAATTTCTCACAGATTAGCTGTGGCAATTCAGTCAAGTTGCCTTATAATCCCGGTTTTGTGTCTAACTGATTCTCAAGGAATAAGATGTTAGACGGAGGACACCTAAGATTGAATAGTAGAGAGTAATATATTGATTAGATGGACTGTAAACATTTGGAATATTGCTAACCTTTAAGAAATAAATATTTTCTTTATCAGGGTTCAGAGAAGATGTGCATTGAAATTGTCTCCCTGGCCTTCTACCCAGAGGCTGAAGTAATGTCTGATGAGAATGTACAACAGGTGTATGTGGAGTACAAATTTTATGATCTACCCTTGTCAGAGACAGAGACTCCAGTGTCTCTGAGAAAACCCAGGGCAGGAGAAGAGATCCACTTCCACTTTAGCAAAGGTGAGGTATCTTGTGTGGTAAATGGGGGGAGGAAGCTGCCAAATCCTTAAACTGAGGGACCAGAACTAGTCTGTACTTAATGGGGTGGATCCAACTATTTTATTATCAAACTAATATTTCATATGGATATTAAAAACTAAATAGGCCTAAAACACTTTAATTAAAAATAAGCAACACTTTGCCCCAGCCCTCCTCCACAAACAACCTCCCACCCCCCACAGAGTCCACAACATTACCATGTTCCTCCTATATAGTTGGACCATACTTTTTATTTCTTTATTTATTTTTAAAAGATTTACTTATTTGTTTCTCCCCCTTCCCTTCCTCCTGCCCTGCTGTTTTTGTGGTTGGTGTTGTCTTTTCTTCTCATTTTCTCTCCTCTAGGATTCACAAGGATTCCATCCTGGAGACCTCTGGGGTAGAGAGGTTCCCTGTCAATTGCGCCACCTCAGTTCCTGGTCTCTGCTGCACTTCACCTTGACTCTCCCCTCGTCTCTCTTTCGATGAGTCGTCATCTTGCTGCGTGACTCACTTGTGCGGGGCACTGGCTCACCACACAGGCACTCACACGGGCACTTGTGCGGGCACTGGCTCACCACGCTGGCACTCGTGTGGTCACCGACTTGCTGCACAGGCATGTGTTTTTCTTTTTCTTCACCAGGAGGCCCCAGGGATCGAACCCAGGTACTCCCATATGGTAGGTGGAATCTCTATCACTTGAGCCACAACTGCTTCCCCATACTTTTTATTTAAATTGATTATTGCTCACATTATAATGTGAGCAATTACTAATTAGAATTACTAATTCCTAATTCTTACAGAGCCAATTAGAATACCATGATTATATTTGCTTTCTTGTATGTTGTTATATTTGCCTCAATTTTTCATTAGCTTTATTTTTATTATACCTACTGATAATTCTTTTCACATCCTCCAAAAACCTTTTCAATTTTCAAATAATCAAACCTATCACATAATTTATCTATCTTTCCCTGAACACTCTCTTCAAATTGTTGTTCCCCTCTAGCCCACTGCTGCCCTTCTGAGAACTTAATTGAACTCTCTTCTATACTGGATTTCCTGTCTCCTGCATCCTGTGTCATCCTCTGTCTTGATTTATTTCCTTATATTAATGGAGCATATTCTTCCAGTAGCTATTTAGGCAAAGAAGTATACATCAGAAATAAATATTTTGATAGTTATGAGTTAAATTTCTTTATTCTATCCTCATATTTGATTGATAATTTAACCAAGTAGGTTGAAAACATTTTCAGAGTTGCTAAGCAATTGGTCTATGATTTTCTAGACCTGGAAGAGGAGTCTAATCCTTTGTATGAAAACTAACCCCCTCCCCACCCCTGCCGAACCTTTCTAAATACTTTAAGATTTTTCTCTTTATGTCTAGTGTTCTTAAATTTCAGGATTACATGCATATTTTTTCTTTAATTGTTCTAGTTGTTCAGTGTGCTGATTCAATCTGGAAGCTCATAGCTTTTAGTTCTGGGAAATTTTGTTGTGTTTCTTTGATAATATACTCCCTAATATATTTTTTTTTTCTTTTTCTTAGTTGGATCTTCCATACTGATTCTCTAATTTTCATATAATTTTCCTTCTAAATTTCTACTTCTTTCTCTCTCTCCCTTTTTCTCCCTACTTTTTGAGAGATCTTAATTTATTTTTTAAAGATTTATTTTATTTATTTCTCCCCACCTGCTTTTTGTTTGCATTTTCTGTGTCTGTTTGTTGTGTGCTCGTCTTCCTTTTAGGAGGCACCAGGAAGCAAACCGAAGACCTCCTGTGTGGGAGGGAGACCCTTCTGCTCCCTGCTTTGTTGTCTCTCATTATGTTTTCCTCCTCGTGTCTCTTGTTGTGTCATCTCGCCATGCCATCCTGTCATGTCAGCTCACTGTGTTGCTTGTTCTTTAGGAGGTACCGAGAACCAAACCTGGGCCCTCTCATGTGGTAGGTGGGACTCAATTGCTTGGGCCACATCTGCTTTCCAGAGAGATCTTAGTTTTATCTTTTATCCATTTACTGAATATTTAGTTTTAATTTTTAAAGAGCTCTTTCTTGTTTTCTAATCCTTTTTAAAAAGTAAGGTCTGTCCTTGTACCATATAATATAGAAGTTTATTTCTCATTCATTAAAAGTATATTCAGAGAAGCAGATGTGGCTCAAGCGATAGAGCTTCTGCCTACCATAGGGGAGGACCCAGGTTAAATTCCTGGGGCCTCCTGGTGAAAAAGAAGGAGAGAAAGCGTGCCTGTACAGCAAGTCAGTGCCCATGCGAGTGCCTGCATGGTGAGCCAGTGCCCACATGAGTGTCTGTGCGAGTGCCCACATGGTGAGCCAGTGCCCCGCGCAAGTGAGTCACGCAGCAAGATGATGATGCATCAAAAAGAGAGACAAGGGGAGAGTCAAGGTGAAGTGCAGCAGGAACCAGGAACAGAGGTGGCGCAATTGACAGGGAACCTCTCTCCCCATCAGAGGTCTCCAGGATGGAATTGTGGTGAATCCTAGAGGAGAGAAAATGAGAAGAAAAGACAACACCAACCACAAAAATAGCAGGGTTGGAGGATGGGAAGGCGGAAAAATAAATAAATAAATCTTAAAAAAAAAAAAGTATATTCAGAGGTGGCAGTCCAGGCCTCACATGGAGGCTACATTATAATCTTAGGGATTCAAATTCCTGTCTTTCCTTTCCATCATCCTAGCACCTTCCTTCTATCTCTTTGGTCCTTGATGACTGCTGGGATAGTGAAGCCTGGCCTCCCAGCTAAGCCTTTGAAGCAGCCTTCCCAGAGATTTCACACACCACCATGACCTGAACTTCATCATATGACCTACCTAGCTAAAAGGGAGGTTGGAAAAAAGGCTAGTTTTCCTGAGGCTGTCATAGTCCCATATAAAAATTAGGAGGAAGGGGAGACTGGATATTGAGATAGCTAGCTTGGGTTGAACCAGCAGCCAAAATCTCCAGGTTGTCCCCAAAAATCAGTCTCCTAGCTTTCATCCAGATGTAGAGTGGTAGAAACACATTTACTTTTCCTTATGGTAGAACAGCTTTCAATACAGATTATAAGGCTTCCTTTATATCAGGGGTTGGTAAACTTTTTCTTAAAGGGCCAGAAAGTAGGTATTTTATGCTTTGTGGGCCATATTGTCACAACTATTCAACTAGACTATAGGTAAACAAATGGATATGGCTGTGTTCCAATAAAAGTTTATTTACAAAAACAGGTGGCCGGCCCCTGGGCTGTAGTTAGCCCTCTGCTTTATATCACTGTTTTACACATGCCTTTTATAAGAATCTTAGTGCAGTGCCCGAACAGCAACGGTGTATGACTCTGATTTTTTCTCTTACCCTTAACACAGTGATAGATCTGGACCCACTGGAGCAAAAAGGTCGAAGGCAATTTCTGTTTTCCATGCTGAGTGGGCAAGATTTTGAGCAAGGACGGTAAGCACCTGCTTTCCTCTTTGAAAGAAAGGAGGTATTCAGACAGGAATTCTGTAGTTTGAGTTTGCTTTTGTGCTAATGCTGGATATTTTAATAACTTCTTTCCAGTTAACTTACTCTAAATGAATTTCCCATTTACTTCAGTCTAACTTATGTCTGTGACTACTTGATAATTATATAATCCCATTCAGAGTTTAGTTTAATTCTTACCTGGGCACACCCGCCCCTGGCAATAATTTAATTGAATGCTGACAGTGCCCTGTATGGCATGGACAAAATCTTTTGACATTCTTAGATAATCTGTTTTGTTCCTCACACACACAGTACTATTTATTACTAGCTTTCCAAATATGCCTTTATAATATTAATTTTATATTTAACTTTATAAATGTTTTATTTCCAGGAATATTTGACTTTGTTTCACCTGAAGTAAATTCTAGGTCTGCTTTAAAATTTTAGGAAAGCCAATTGTCATTATTCCTGTAATCTGAGGCCTCTTTTTAGAGTTTCAGATAAAATATATGGGACATATTTAAACTAACAATAATATTCATTTTTGTAGCTGAAACTCAAATTTAGTATTTGTTTGCTAAATCTGGCAAGTCTACTTCATTTTTCTTCTAGGCAAGAAATGATATAGGGCTGGTGTTTTATTCATTGCTTTTCTAAAGGCCCAATAAATTGCTTTAATCTGAATTTACTGTGTCTCTACTTAGTCATAGAAAGGACTAAAAAAGATTGCAGCTGAAATAAGCAATGGATCTGACTTCACTATCATTGTAAATTTAAACTGATATAAGTTCCCTGATAACTTTTGGAAATGCAATGTTTTGGTTGTTTTTCTTTTCTCTCTTTTTTTCCCCCCTTTTCTTCTCTTCTGTACTTTTTTCTTCCCTCCCTCCCTCCCTCATTCCCTCCCTTCTTTCCTTCTTCCCTCCCTCTCTTCCTTCCTTCCTAACATTCCTAGAATTCACTCTTCCTTTATTCCTTTATAGGAGTAACCTTTTTCTACTCAATTTTAGTTTCAACAGCCTCAGATCTCCATTGCTTTTGCCTTTTACTTTATTTTTTGTCAGTATAGCATATTGAGCAGAACTCTGGCTTTCTAATCAGACTTGGTTTTGAATTCTGACTCCTCCCTTACTTGCTCTATGATTTTTGAGATATTACTTTATTTGAAGGCTCTTGTGAAGATAACATAAAAGATAGCATAGGTAGACCATTTAGATCACATAAGGAGACCATTACTGAAAGTTCTGTAACTATGATTTTAAAATGTAATAACAATATGAATATTGCTTAATGAATTGAGAATGTATCATTTTCAGTAATTCCTGCTCTTCAACTTAATCATGTTTGACTGTGCTTTAAGAGCTTGAATTTTTTGTCCTATTCCTGTTCCCTTAGAACTCTTTATTGCTTTTAAAAAATTACTTGGAATATGAAATGTCAAGAATAGGCAAATCCATAAAGACAAAAAGTACATTATGATTGCATTACTATGAACCAAATATATTGTGTAACATATTGCATGATTCAAAACAGAAACAAAAACAAAAACAAAAACAAAAAAATTTTATATGTTTGCAGTATCTTTAATTGAGGAATATTTCATTCATCTGTTTTTTTCTTTTAAAATTACTGTTTATACTTTCAATTATTAAATGTACAAAATAAAGTTATTATAAAAAGGAATTAATAAAAGGTTTTTCAAAAATATCTGAGTAACCTACTTAGAGGGTAAGATTCTGTGTCTTGTCAGAAAAATCTCATGTGTTTTATATCCTTTATATAATCATCCTTGTTTTAGAGAATGTCTTCTCACTTTTGAAATTAAGTATTTTTTTACCAAAAAAAAAAAAAATAGATTACTGGTTGGCAGGTTTTGAGGAGAGGGTAATGGTAAGTGACTGCTTAATGGATACAGGGGCTTTTTGGAGTATGATAAAAATGTTCTGGAATTATAGATAGTGGTTATGATTGCACAGCATTGTGAATATACTAAGAAGCACTTTAAATGGTTAAAATGGTGAATTTTTTCTCAATAAAAAAATTAATAGGATTCTTAAAGATTGTACCAGTTTCCAGAATTTAACACCATTCTTTGCTAAATCAAGACAATACTTTTCATTGACTATTCACTGCTTGCAAGACACAGTGCTATATGCATTATAACATCATATTTCAAGACTTACAACTCCAAGGAATACAGTTCTTAAGCTTGTTTTGCAATTCCTTCTGTCTCCTTTACTCTCCTTAGGCTTTCATTTGAAAATGTAAAACCTCTCCCTCTGTAATTCTGGTTTTGTGTAACACCTCCACTGCCCATATCATATGTTCCATCAAAATTGTAAACGATCTCATTCTTTACACTCCACAGGTTTGAGAACTTGATCAACATTATCTCATCTTAGTTCCCTCTTCTCAAGGCCTGTTTTTACTTTAAAGCATACTGATTCCTCACTTCTGCAGTCTTGTAAAATGGAGGCAAAGGAAAGGGATTCAGGGAAGAAATTGTATTATGTTGTGATTGCTTTAATCCGTTTAAAAATCCTTTACTTTTAAAGCCTAAGTGTACTAGCAATGTAGGGTTGAATGGATTTTTTTTCCCCTTTAGTTTAAAGTTTACGGTGGTAAGTGATCCTATGGATGAAGAATCGAAAGAATGTCAAGAAGTAGGATATGCATATCTTGGACTGTGGCAGGTCCTGGAATCGGGAAGAGAAGTTCTACAGCAAGAGCTAGACAGTAAGTAATAAATTTTTATTCAAATTATTGTGCTTCTTTGTTCTATTTATTTCTATGGAAATCATCCTGATAATGAATATTTTTCCTATTCTACCTTCAATACCTAATTGCCACCGTTAAGCTGATGAGACACAAACTGGATTGAAATCCTATCCCTACAGCTATATTTATTTCTAGATCCAGCATGAAAGTAGTTAGTTGTATTTTAGGCCATATATCTAATGACTATTAGGATATATTATATATTTTCAATTTTGAGATAAGGGACATTTTTGAACACAAGTCCTTTAAATTTCAATCAAAATTTAAGATCAGAATTTCTGACCTCTCTTAAGCATGTACGGTTTGTAAAGGCAGCTAATATTTCTCCTGTTAATGCTTTAACATGTGCCCAGTCTCTAAGGTCAACAAACACTCCAACTTTTTCTCTCACATCCATTTGTCACCAAGTCTTATCTGCTCCACTTAAGAAGTGTTTTGTCGACATCCCGCCAACTGTTAAATGTTTCCTAAACTGCTCTCCCTGCCACTGGTTTCTACCCCATTTCCATCTACTACAATACGTCTTTCTACATGGTAAAATTATTAAATGCTACTACAGACTGTTATAGACCCTCATGTTTTAAAAATATTTGCATTTGAATGTCTTCAGATGGTTCTGCTCTGTCCAATCCTCGCCATTCGCCGGGACTTCACGTACCTTATCTGCTAGGCTCCAGGAGGCATTCACCCATCAGACCAAGCCTTGTCAACCTTCTAGTCATAGTTTATCAGTGAATGGTGAACTCAAATTAGTATGTCACAAGCAGAACTTGAAAAAATAGTAACTGTAGAATAGGAAAAAACAGAGTACATTGCATCTGGAATTAACTTTTTACTAATTATAATAAAAATTTGAGGAACACTCTTCAGACCAAGGGTTACAAAGTTAATTAGCTGGTACACAAGACTCATGATTATTTTTCTAGTACCTATGCAACTATGATCCTGGGCAAGTTATTTAATATCTCTGTACTTCGGTTTCCTCAACTTTGTAATGGGAATGATAGCAGTACCTACCAAATAGGTTTGTGGTGAAGTTAAGGGAGTTAATATAAGTGTTTAGGGGTGTGCCTGGCAGGTGCTGAGTGCCATCTCTGAACTATTTTTCTCCAACTCTCCCTATTGCTACTCCTGTCACCATTCCCCCAAAATGCCATGCTTCTTCCAGGCCTCCATGCACTTTGTACATAAAGAACTGCCACTATACTTTTTCAAGCGACCTCAAAACCCCCAAAGCCAATGAATATTTCTCAATTTTTGTCTTTTTAGTTATCAGAAGAAAAACATTAATTTCCTCATTATGGCTTCCCACATAGACTTTAAACATATTGTTCCAGGGAAGTGGATTTGGCCCAATGAATAGGGCATCCACCTACCACATGGGAGGTCCAAGGTTCAAACCCGGGGCCTCCTGACCCGTGTGACCAGCTGGCTCACGCAGTGGTGATGCGCTTAAGGAGTGCCCTGCCACTCAGGGGTGTCGCCCGCGTAGGGAGTGTGCCCCTAAGGAGAGCCACCCAGCACGAAAAAAGTGCAGCCTGCCCAGGAATGGCGCTGCACACACGGAGAGCTGACACAGTGAGATGACGCAACAAAACGAGACACAGATTCCCAGTGACAAGTGGACACAGAAGAACACACAGTGAATGGACACAGACAGCAGACAACTGGGGGAGGGGGTGGGAGGGAAGGGGAGAGAAATAAAAAAACAAAAAACAAATAACATGTTGTTCCTGATTTTAAGAACAGAACTCTTCTCTCCAGCCCTGCAACTACCTTTTCTCTGATCACTTCAAAATTCAGCTCCTTGAAATATTTGGTCAGTCTACAATATTATTTCTATTTTTGCAACTCCTACGAGCTCTTCAATAAAGATCAAATTTCCATCCCAAGTACTTAACTGAATCTGTATTTTACCAATTTTCTTAATTGCCTAATTCATTTGGTTTTATTTTCATCTTCGACCTTTCTAAAACTCATTATTGTTTATTCTTTTTAAAAAATACCTTTGCAGAATATTTTTCTATGCATATTGGTTTTATTTTTATTTTATTATTTATTTATTTATCCCTTCATTGTGTTTTTGCACTCCCTGGCTGCTCTCTGTGACTGCTTGTCTTCTCTTCTCGTGTTTTTTTAGGAGGCACTGGGAACCAATCCCAGGATCTTTGATGTAGGAGAAACTCAATGGCTTGGACCACCTCAGCTCTCTGTTTGCTGTGTTTCCCATGGTCCCTCCTTGTCTCCTTTGTTGCATCATCTTGTGCCAGCTCTCCATGCTGGCCAGCTTACTTTCACCAGGCCTGGAAATCAAACCCCGGACCTCCTATATGGTAGACGGGAGCCCAGTCACTTGAGCCACATCCACTTCCCTCATTCCCATTTTAAACCTATTCTCTCTTGACTTTCAGAACATTTTGAACTTTCCTTATCACTTTCCGCGTGATCCTAGTCTCCTTTGCACTCTTCTTCCTTTAGTGTTGCATTCTCCTGGTGCAATCCTTTGCCTTTTTCTCCTCCCCCTCTATATCCTTCCTGGGTGATCACATCTCCTTCCCAGGGTTTTAATTATAACCTAGAAATGACTGCAAATCAAGATTTCTAGCCCAGATTCTCAAATAATAGATGGCACTGCATGTAAGTTCCATTGGTACCTCAAATTTCCCCAACTACACCTTTGTTCCTTGTATTCCCATAGTAAATGCCACTGCCATCTTGTTATCCAAGCCAGAATGCTCATCCTTGATTCCAACCTTCTCTTCTCTCAACATTCAACCACAAAATTGCACTAATTTTACCTCTTAAATGTTTTGAATCTGTCCCCAGCTCTCTACAAGTTATACTTCACTCTTTCCATTTCTCTCCTGGATTTCTGCAATAGCCTCATGATCTTTCTTGCTAATCTACTTGTGAACCCTTCCAATATATTCCCCATATAAAGGACAAACCTATCTAGGACCCAAATAAAATGTTCTTTTAAAATTTCTCTCCCCTTCCCCACCATTGTCTGCTGTGTCCATTTGTTGTGTTTTCTGTCTGCTTGCATTGTCAGGCTGCACCTGGAAACAGCGTCTCTTGGCTGTGTCAGTTGTGTGTGTGATGCCACTTCTGGGAGGGCTGTTTTTTTTTTTTACACAGAGCAGGTCTCCTTAAGGGGTCTATTCCTTGCACATGGGGCCGCCCCTGTGTGGCACAGCACTCCTTGCGTGTGGCAGCACTGTGCGTGGGCCAGTTTACCACACAGGCCAGGAGGCCCTGGGTATCAAACACTGGACCCTCCATATGATAGGCAGACATTCTTATCAGTTGAGCCATATCCACTTCCCAAAAACGGTCATTTGTAATGCTTTTAGTTCAAGCTAAACTTCATGATCTGGCCCTATTTATCCTTATGGCCTTCTTTCTGCTACCTTTTATGGTTTTCCATTTGGTTGTGTTATGTCTTAGCAGATTGTCCCAGAAAGCCTTTCCCGATTTCTCCACTCTGGGCTGGGTGGCCCCTCTAGGTCCCCACAGCACCTTGAGCTTTCATTTATCATAGCACCTACTATGTATGGTAATCACCCTTGTTTTCCTTTGTCCCCCACTAGACTGAGACTCCCTATGAAATGTGTTAGGAACTTAATTCACAATGTGTCCCCAGCGCCTAACATGACAAATTCCAGGTATTCAAGGGTTTAACTGAATGATGTTGATACTGGCTGACACTTACTTTATTTTTCTTCAACAGTTGTTAGTCCTGAAGACCAGGTCACCCCAATAGGAAGGCTGAAGATTTCCCTTCAAGCTGCTGCCGCCCTCCATGCTATTTACAAGGAGATGACTGAAGATCTGTTTTTGTGACAGAACAAGTGCTATTCCATTCTAAAATCTCCGAGGGAACCATAGTAAAAAGTCTCTTATAAAGTAACTTACTATACCATGAATTTGGTCTGTTGTGATGTCTAGTATCCCTCTCAACCTAATGATGAAAGCTGGAATAATGAAAACTCTCTTTATACTAGTTTGATAAAGGCTTTCTCCTCTAAGGCTTTAGTGCTTAACTAGGTGGGAAACAGTTTTGCTTCCAAGAACTGTAAAAGATCTGTCACAAGAGGTGAAGTTACAAAAACAAAACAACAACAAAAAAAACCACAGTTTATTTATCTTTTAGTTCTTCCAAAATTGAAAATATCAAGTCCTACTGCTAAGGAGAAAAAAACAAACAAAATTCAAGGACCCCCTCCCCCCCCCACCCCCACTTCTCTTAAAGTCACAGAACACAGAAGGAACTGCAGTGGACAGGTAGGTGGGTGCAGAGAACCAGGAGGGGGAAATGGCAAGATAAACTCCCCAAATACTTAAAAAAGCTGTTCAACAGAAACTGTGATAAATACAGGACAATGCAAGACAAGTAAAAATAAGGAGCAGCAGTGATGAGAGGCTTTGTGTGGATGTGGCCTCCCTTCCTCTTCTCTTTTCTCATCAGGGTATTCTAAGCCCAAGCCATGACTTGCCCCTTGCAGATCTAAACGTTGACTCTTGAGCCTCCCTCTAGATTTCACTAGAAGCAGTGGATGGTGCACAACCATTCTTTCTCAGATAATGTCAGAAAGGAAAGGAGAGAGACAGAGGTAATTTTGCCTTCTACCACTGTTATGTGTGAATTTGTAAAGAGGATGAAACTGAGCCAAGGAGTGTCACTGCTTATGTCTTCCAAGGTAGCAGAAGTACCTCAGAATCTGCATGAAGCAGGAAAACTAAGATGAAGGCACCATCTCAATCTGTCTCACTGGCTCAAGCTGTATGGATTATCACATTCATTAGCAAATTCCAAAAGCTTTTTCTTGAGTATTGCAAAGATGGAACTTAAAAGAGATGCGAGGAAGGTCATGGCAGGAGGGTAGGATGGAAGAGCAAATCTGCTGATCAAGAATCATGGTACAAACAGTTAAGGGTCACATTGTACCCATGTCTTGGATACCCAGAGATTAAGATGTCAGAAGCCACTGATGTTCTGGCAGAAGGTGACAGGAAAAGAGAGGAATGAAATGAGATTTATTAATGGTGGAAGACTCCACCATTCTTCAAGAACACCAACTCCCTTGCCATCTGGATGGGGCCATTGGCACATATCCTGGTGGGTCTGGAATTCCCCAAGTAGATTGGTCCATACAAATGGCCCCCTAAACCCATAAACACAAATGGCAAAATTCAGAAGAAATTAAAGAGGAAAATACAGTTTCTATGTATGTAAAATTTTCAGGTGTTGGCTGGAGGAGGAAGAATGGAGTTCAGGGTCAAAGTTCAGAAGTTACTTCCTCTTTTTCTTGGGGGGTGCAGAGCTATGTCTGGAACCACGGTTAGAGCCACGGCCTGAACTGTGCACAGATGCCTTCCTCTTCCGACTCATACTTCGACTCTGTTCTTCTTCTTCCTCATAACGACTTTCACGGTCCGCTGAACAGAAGAGACATTATTAATTAGGTATATATTAGCTTTAAGTACCACTGGATAGCATGAAATAGTGGCAAGAATGTG
This sequence comes from Dasypus novemcinctus, assembly GCF_030445035.2. Lineage (NCBI taxonomy): Eukaryota > Metazoa > Chordata > Mammalia > Cingulata > Dasypodidae > Dasypus > Dasypus novemcinctus. The sequence continues at coordinate 95,486,228 of NC_080675.1, read as the reverse complement.
CTTTGAAGTCACATGAGGTTTTTTCCCTCCCTGGCTCCCAAGCTGGTTCCCTTATCTGTTTGCTCATTTGTTTTTTAAAAAAATTTATTTATCCCTCCCCCTCATCCCCCCAATTTTGTGCTCACTGTCTGCCCTCTGTGTCTGTTCATCTTTTTAGGAGGCTCTGGAAACTGATCCTGGGACCTCTCATGTGAGAGGAAGGCACCCAATCACGTGAGCCACCTCTGCTCCCAGTTTGTTGTCTCTTGTGTTTCCTCGTTGTGTCATCTTGCTGTATCAGCTTGCTGCATGTCAGGTCGCGGTCTTGCTTGTCTTCTTTATGTGGCACTGGGATCTGAAACCAGGACCTCCTATATGGTAGGCGGGTGCCCAACTGCTGGAAACACACCGCATCCTGCTCATTTGTTTTTGCTCATTGTCTGCACATGGTTTTTGCTTGTTTTCTTTAGGAGGCACCAGGAACCGAACCTGGGATCTCCCATGTGATAGGCAGGCACTCAACTGTTCAAGCCACATTCGCTCCCCACACATGAGTTTTAAGCTTACTATCGTGTGTGACCCTGGCAACTACTTAATCTCTCTGAGCCTTGGTGCATTTACTTACAAAATGGAGAATTATTTTAGGATTAAATAAGGTCACCTATGCAAAACATTTCATAATATATGGGATATAGTAGATACTAGCACTATAAAGACATGTCTAACCTGGAAAAGGCCCAGAAAGACTATCATAGGTATGAGGTTGGAAACAGAATCTGGAGCCTTCTATGAATATGTGACTATCAGAACAAGGGCAAGTGTGGGGTTTGAGCAGATCATGTCTACTTGGAGAGAATGGATTAATTTTAGAATCACTTTTCTTCTTTGGTCAGTGAAGTTGTAGCTTTGAGTCCAAATCAGTGTTAATAGTGTTTTTTTGTTACTCTTACTAGGCTACCTCTTATTAGACTACTAATATCTCAAAATACTGAAATGTGTTTCAAATTTGTGTTAGAACCAACTAACCAACCAATATTAAAAAACAAACAAAAAAACCCACCAAACCAAACCAAACCAAACCAAACCAAACCAAACCAAAAAAACCCCCAACAATTACCCTTTCTGGCTTCTTCCTCTAGTTCATCCCAATCCTTTCCACTCTCTTCTTCACTGCCCAATGACTCCTTGGAATAATCTGGAATAAAACTAAACATTAGTCACTAGACAAGAAAAAAACAGAATGATACGAGTTCCCTATTAAAAAACATTCCAAACATGACATTAGTTTAGGAAGCCATGATAAACTTCTTCCTAAAACATCTAACCTGATTCTTCTGCTTCTGATGAATAGTCTTCATCACTATCCTCCTCTTCCTCTTCATAGTCATCCTCTGAAGGGTTAAAAGTCTCATCTTCTATTTCAGATTCTGAATCCCCTTCCTCAGCATCACTCCCCTGGCAAGTTAGACAGTATAATATTATTTATCGATTTTTTTTTTTTACATTCACTTTATCTAATGAATTAATTCAATTCACTTAGGTATGCCACCATTATTTCTATTTTATATGAAGGGGAAAAAAACCACAACAAAACAAAAAACAATCCCAAACAAGCTGAGTGACCAAGAGATAAAAGAACTTATCTAAAATTACTGGTAAAGTTCAAAGTGAAGACAAAGTTCTATGCACTGGAAAGTAGTACCCTTGCTGTTACCATCTTTGGAAGAGTGAGAATATCCTTCAAATTCATATTTCTGGAAGAGTCACCTGATTTCTCCGTACCTGGAGAAATTAACTATTGACATAGACTCTTGGTAATAATACATTATGCAGAGATGGAGGACCATTTTTTAGAAAACAATTTTTGCCAAAATGCCCTGAAGAATTTCTTCCAAAAACTGAGAAACTCAGGACAGTTTTTATAACTTCAAAGAAATTTTGTCAGTGGGTACCAGCGCCCAAGTGATCTATCATTTACGTATAAAACTATCTGGGAGAAACAATACCATGTGGTGTTCAGAGCTTCTCCCAGTTGGCCAAGCCCCGTAAGTGCTACTTAAATACCATTCTCCTAACTGCCAAATGATAGTGGGCAACACTGTATACCAAAAAAAGAAACTCCACACTCACGCACCTCACCCTCAGGTTCCAGGAAAGACCAGCCACCTTGCTCAAAGAATCCCTCAGGATCATCAACAATTGTCTTCATGATTTTAGTCCAGTTGAGGGACTGTACTCCTTCTGTGTACTTCAGGTCACAGGAACTGAGATAAATGAGATTACAAAGTCGAAATCAATTTTTTAATATTTTCTGGAATGTCTAATGTCAACTTGCTTGGTTACCTGCATCCCTGAAAAGCAAATTAACCCTTCTCTAAATACATGATAGCAAAAATTTTTTGCACTATGTCCCAGCCCACTAGCCCTCACAGAACCGCATTCCAACCAACTCTGAGCTCATTCTTCCCTCTCTTCCTTTATTATCGTAAGCACCAATTTCCCTATTTCTCACTTAGCCTTCCCTCCTACACGCAATTTTCTCTGACTCCACTCTTATTAGCAAGTAATTTCAAATAAATAGCCACTTATGTGATTATTTTTAAGCTCTGATCACTCGTATTACTGCAACTAAGAAACTGGGATGATTTTCATGGGATCCTACTTTCCCTCCTCAACCTTCCAAGATTTTCTTTTTTTTTAAAAGACTTATTTTTTTTATTTCTCTCCCCTTCCCCTGCCCCCACCCCAGTTGTCCGTTCTCTGTGTCTATTCTCTGCATGTTCTTTTTTGTCCACTTCTATTGTTGTCAGCGGCACGGAAATCTTTGTTTCTTTTTGTTGCGTCATCTTGTTGTGTCAACTCTCCGTGTGTGCGGCACCATTCTTGGGCAGGCTGAACTTTCTTTTGTGCTGGGTGGCTCTCCTTATGGGGCGCACTCCTTGTGCGTAGGGCTCCCCTACGCGGGGGACACCCCTGCATGGCACAGCACTCCTTGCGCGCATCAGCAGTGCGCGTGGGCCAGCTGCACACAGGTCGAGGAGGCCCGGGGTTTGAACCGTGGACCTCCCATGTGGTAGATGGATGCCCTCACCTCTGGGCCAAGTCCGCTTCCCCCAAGGTTTTCTTATATCTGGTTTATTTGATACAAAGTCTATTTGAAGGTAGGGACTTAACTTTTGTTTAGTACATCAAGTGCCCTGTAAAGAAGGTACTCAAATGATTTTTAACAACTGGCATTCTGTTGTCTACTTCTCTGAAGGAGAGTTGAATCAGGTAAAATGTGTGTGTAAAAAGAGACAATTTCAGCATAAAACCTGCCCGAAGTCACTAGCATAAATCCACACAGGCACTACCGTGTACTGAAACTTCTGCTTCAAGCCAGGATGGCATAACATGGACTAGCATTATCTTTCCACCTTACACAGTTGAAAACTGGACAAAATGTCAAACAGCTGTTTGCAGACATTGGATAAAAGGCAGAAGAGTATAATCTTCAAGAGAAAGGAAAAAAAACCAAGGTTTTGTTCTCTATCTGGAGGCAACTCCCAGGCTTTTGTGTGGGGGAGGGGATACCTGATGGTTTCTTAGAGGTGAAAAGAAGAGTGTGGCTTGGGGAGCTGCAGTTTGTGGTACAGAGCACTGGAAGAGTTACACAGGGAGAAACTTCTGAAAGATCTGTAGTGGGGTCCCTTCAAGTCTTAGGGCAAGGACTGATCTGCATACACCAGAAGAAACTAACTGAAGGTGGACAAAGAAGCATTAGAAATCCACAGGTCAAACAATTCCCGGAGTTCACAGAGAACTGGAAATAATTCCTGATTCACCAGCTACTGTGGAAAGAACCTCCATAATACATGGGACTTAAAGTAGAGTTCTCAGAAGAGTATTGCCTTAGTAGTGGGGCCAAATCAGCCCTAGACTAAAGGGTGTTCTGAACCTACACTACTTTAGTATAAGCCGTGAAAGGTCAAACGGAATCCAACAACTTACTGTATCCTCAAATAAAACCCCCAAATTAAAATAATACAATAAAATCAAGCACCCAATAATGAAGGGATACCATGTCTAGCAAGAAATCACAAATTACCAAGTATCAAGAGAAAAAGATACAGAAAATACAAATACGATGCCTAGAACTAGGACACAAGGATGTTAAAGGAGATACTGTAAATACACTCTATATGTTCAAGAAGGTAGAGAGAAACCTGAACCTGATGAGAGAAATTAAGGGTATCTATGTAGGTAGAGTCTAAGAAATAAAAGGAGGGGAACTGAGGAAGAGGAAAAATACTTCAAGAAATAAGCTAAAACATTTCCATATGTGATTAAAACCATAAACTCACAGATCAAAGGTCAATGCACACCAAGCAGAATAAACACAAAACCCCACAAAGATATCTAATAAACTATTAAATATCAATGATAAATGGAAAATCTTAAAAGAAGCCTAAGAAAAGAAGACAATTTTGTATAGAGGAACAAAGAAATGACAACAGTCATCTTATGGGAAATTGTGCAAGCCAGAAGACAATGGAGCAGCATCTTTAATTAGTGATTAAAAACAAACAAAAAGAAAAACAAAACAAGAAAAAGCAAACAAACCCCCCCCACACACACACAAAATTGCCAACTTGGAATTCTACACCCAGCAAAATTAATCTTCCTGAAATGAAAGTGAAATAAAGATTCTCCAGAAAAATCCTGCCCACCAGCTAACCTACACCTTGAATGCTAAAGAAGTTTATCAGGCAGAAAGAAAATGAAAGCAGAAGGAAGACTGGGACTATACAATAAACAAAATGTGCCTGGAATAATATCTAAGTGAGTGAACATAAGACGTTTTTTTTCATTTTGTAAATCAGATGTTTTAAACAATTAATTTACAAAATGAAAAAATGTGTTTCAAAGCTAAATAGCAGCGAATTGTGGAATTCATAACATATGTAAAAATAAATTATATGACAATAATATCATAAAAGAGGGGAAATGAACTATAAGAATCTAACAACAGTCGTAACTGATATACTACATGAACACAGACTGTAATAGGTTAAAGATGTGTAAACCTTAGAGCAATAATAAAAATAACATAAAAAGCAATAGCTAATAAGTCAACTATGAAGATAAAACAATCACAGAAAATAATCCAAAATAAGGTATGAAAAGAAGAAGGAACAAAGAACTGACGGGTGACATAGAAAACAAATAGCAAGATGGTAGATTTAAACCCAACTACTTCGATAATTACGGCCTGTTTTCAGCAATCCAATTAAATAAGAGATCCAAATATAAAGTTCAAAGTAAAAGAACAGAAAATTATATACCATGCAAACGCTAACCAAAATAAAGCTAGAATATCTATAATATTATCACAAAGTACATTTCAGAACAAGGAATATTAACCAGGAATTAGGTTAGAACATTTTATAATGATAACAGGGTCAACTCACCAGAACTATGGAACTATCCTAAATGTGTATGCACATAGTAACAGAACTTTAAAATACATGAAGCAAACACTGAAAGAACTGTAAGGAGAAATTGACAGACACACAATTAACAGCAAAAGATTTCCAATAACTTTCTCTAATTGAAAGTGGACAGAAAATGAGAAAGGAGATAGCTTGACATTTGAAGAAGTTTCCACCCAACAGTGGCAGAGTACATATACATTCCATCCAAAGGTACATTGTAAAAGTCTTTAAGATAGGTCACATATCAAACATCTATGGACAACTGACTTTTGATAAGGGTTGCAAGACCCTTGTCGAAATAGGGAATAATCTCCAATGGGGAAAGAACAGTCTTTCCAACAAATGGTGCTGTGACAACTGGAAAGTCACAAGCAAAAGAATGATGTTGTACCTACCTCACTTGATATACAAAAATTAACTCAAAATGGATTAATGACCTAAATATAAGCTAAAATTAAAACTCTTAAAACATAAAAACCGGATTAGGGTTTAAAATCCAGAATATATAAAGAACTCTTACAACTCAGCAACAAAAAGATAACTCAATTAAAAATTGGATAAAGGACCTGAACAAACCTTTTCCTAAAGATTTATGCATGTTCAACAAGCACATGAAAAGATACTCAAAATCACAGGCATTTAAGGAAATGCAAATCAAAATCATGACGAGGGAAGTGGATATAGTTCAAGTGGTTGAGTGCCTACTTCCTGTGTACAAGGTACCGGGTTTGATCTCCTAAAAACAAATTAATAAAGCCAACTATCATTGGGGAGTGGATATAGCTCACTGGCTGAGAGCCTGCTTCCCATGCACAAGGTCCTGAGTTCAATCCCCGGGACCGCCTATAAAAAAAATAAAAATCACAACAAGAGACGGCTTTACACTTTATTAAGATGGCTTTAATAAAAACAAAACATAACACAGAAAATAAGTGTTGGTGAGGATGTGAAGAATAATCCCTTGTTTTTTGTTTGTGGGAATGTAAAATGGTACAGCTGCTGTGGAAAACAATGTGATGGAAAAGAGTCTGATAGTACTTCAAAAAGACAGAATTACCAGAATTATCCAGCAATTCAAACCTAGGCATATATATTTGTCTATATATTTATACATATATAGATTAATTCCATAAGGCTTTTGCTAAGAAACACATGCAGGTAGATGACGTAGAATCACAAATATACAAAATATACATGATCTTAAAATCAGCATTATTGAGGTATAATATTTATATGGGATATTTATAGCAGCTATTCATCATAGCCCCAAATGGAAACACAAATTAAATGGTGAATGAATAAGCACAGAGTGATATGCACACACAACGGAATACTACTCTAATAAAAAGGAATGTAATACTAATACATGTAACAACTTGTAAAAATTTCAAAAGCAAAATATAAGAGTACATAATGCATGATGCCATATATGTAGAATTCTAGAAGAGACAAAACAGTGTCAGAAACTAGGGCTGGGGGTGAGAGGGGAGGCAAATGACAAAGGGAAATGAAGGAACTTTCTGGAATAATGGAAACATTCATGGTATACATTTGTTAAAACTCTTCACATCATATACTTCAGTTCATGAATTTAATAGCATGAATACTGTACCTCAAAATACTGATTTTGAAAAGATCATACACATTTAGCATAATATTTTTGATTCTTTGTCATCTACCAGCATATGTTTCTTAGCAAAAGTCTTATGTAATCAATCTTAAATGTATAAATATATGTATAAATGTATATTTGACCTCATCTTCCAATAAAAATGGAGCACTAATAAGGAATACCCAACCCCTGCTTTCTATGGAAAAAAAAAAAGGATTAAATATGCTATCAGAGTTTTTGATAAATATAGAAAGTATAAAAAAATCTTAGATTTTTATTTTCACTGTATAGTATCAGGAAAGACTAAACACTCCATGCCTAAGAGATCCCAAAATTTCAAGTTCTGTTCTGGAGCTCAGCTCAGAAGCAGTACGTACAATACCACACACTTGGTGGAAGGCAGCAGAGCCAAATTCTATAATTTGGGGGCTCACAGGGGTCAATGGGAGAGCTGGCATATTTACTTACTTCAGCCATTCCTTGATGGGGTCCAGAGAAGCTACAGGAATGGCATTGATCATTGTCACTTTCTTGCTGTAATCTTTATAGACTATTACCATATCAAAGTTCTTCAGGTGAAACTGGACCCTCTCAAAGTGAATCAGCTCCACTTCATCCAATGTTACCACAAAAGGTGGCTGTCAGGGAGAATTTGGATGATTATCATATGAATATGTCCCCCAAAGCACAAGCATTTTCAAATACTTCCAGGAAATAATTCATTACACTCAGGATAAATGAACAGTTTTTTAAAATGCTGCATCAGTATACAATAAGAATAAATTCAAGCAAACTATATGAAAAAATAACGAAAAAGAAAAACTATTCTAAGAATCTTTTGTCCAATGAGTTTTAAGTCTAAGGTAAGTAAATATAAAAAAAGAAATTCAGGGACTGTAAAAATGCTGGAACCACTGTGCAAAGGAATATAGATTTCTCAAAAAGTAAAATACAGAATTACCACAAGACCAAGTAATTCCATCGTAAGTATATATCCAAAGAAAATAAAAACAGGACTCAAACATCACTGTAGAACAATGCTCATAGCAGCATTATTCACAATAGCCAAAAGATGGAAACAACCCAAATATCTATCAACAAATGCATGGACAAACAAATGTGGTACATATACACAATGGAATATAATTAGGCCATGAAATGGAGTTCTGAGACAAGCTACAACTTGGATGAATTGTGAAAATATTTTGGTCCAAGAAATAAACAAGACATATAAGGACAAATATTGAATGATGGCACTAATATGAGATATCTAGAATAAGCAAATTCAGTGGGTAATGAGTGCTGAAATTAAAAAACCAAAATAATAAAAAACAAACAAAAAAATCAGAAAAAATAATTAAGACCTAATTTTCAAAATACCTATCCTTCAGCTTTCTTTTCTCTAACAATTTTCTTACCAAAGGGCAGAAGAAACACTCACCCATTCTGTAGCATTTACCAGTGCACTACTAGTGGGCTGAAGGAGACAGGTACTCCTGTAGGGAGCGCCATTAAATCTGAAAGGGAGGAAGAAAAGGAATTCAAGTAAGTTAGGATCATCACTAGATTAATTGCTGCTGAAACAACAGGTAAACTTCTTTCCTTTTCCCATTCCAATCATAGCTCTAGTATATTCACTGGAGACTTATTTCTAGAGGAAGTCTCTCAGTTTTAGCCACTCACCCACCCTTTAAAAGTTTTCAAGAGTTATATATCAAAAGGATATCTCAAAAGTTATTAGTTACAGGAAAAATTACATCATATGTGATGTTAAATTATTACTAAGGGAAGAGCAATCAATTTTTTAAAAGTACAGACCAATAAACTTTAGGCCAAAAAGATGAGATATGTTACCCCAAGTCCCTAAAAGGTACTTCAAATTCCAGTTCCTCCTTAGTTAGAGCCTCTACTTTCTCAATGAAATTTTTAAAGGCTGTTTTCAGTTTGTGCCTCATTTCTCGTTCCATCTGTGGAAGAACAAATACCAATTAACTATAGCCATCATTTTACATGTTAATAATAACCCCCCTCCAAAAAGTCTGGAGTGCTTTTGTAGTCTTTACTTCTCATAACTATGATACTAATTAATATGGATACATTATTATAGGCCATCATACCATTCACAGTAGAGCTAAACCTAAGCCTGTAAGCTAAGACTATTCTATAAGCCACTGCACTACACCATCTGGGGAGATGCTTCAGTTGTTCCACACAGATAGGGTTCAGGAGTTGTCTTTAAGTATAACAACTCCTGAGCTCAGATTTGGGCCTCATCCTACCTTGCTACCCCATAACATAAAATGCTAAATTTCACAGGCCTGCTCGGCATAGAGATCATCTCGGTCATGCATATGCTGATGTTTTCCCAGGTCTGTGGTGATCTCTCCCACTTCTGTGTAGAACTGCACATCTGTGTGCCGCTTCTTCCCAAACATGATGGCATTCTGAAGGCATAAAGCAGAAAGAACAAGGAAAAAAGTCAGAAGACTTGGGCTACACAATAGACAGAGGGATGACACAAGGAAAAACACAGAACACAAAAATATAAAAAATAATCTATGTTGGAATTAGGCATCCCATTGCACATATATAAACATAGTTAAAATACCCCTAGTGTTATTTGAAAAGGATGATTTTTGGGAATGTGAGGGGGTATAAATTTTTAAAAGTACCGCTATTTATTAGAATGAACGTCAAACTGTGTCTCAAGCAAAAACTTTCCACCTCAGAAATAAGAATTTGGAGAAAAGCTTACATATATATATATCTTGATGTTCGGTGTGTATCACACCAAGGGAAAAAAATAAACTTAGGACCTTCTACACGCAAGGCACTATGGACTTCAAAAACATTATCTTATTTGATCCTCTTAATGATTACATGTGACTGGTGACTTCTGTCAACACCATTTATTAGGAAAGAAGCTGTCAGAAATTAAACATCTTACTCAAGATCCCATGGCTAGTAAGTAGAACGGTATACCTTGAGGTGAAAGTGCAAGACAATAATCATTTCTCCATCACAGGGCTGGAATAAGGCATGCTTGATATTATTGTACAGAATATCCACCTTGTCTCCTCGAACAGATGTGAAGCGGAATCCTGGAAAAAAATAAGAAGCAGCTCAGAGTCCAGCAGCATTACTACGTGAGGCCAAGAAGCACTGCATCTATTCTGGCTGATTTGAACAGGGTCATGTACAAAGTTCTCCATTCCTCCTGGCCACAAAGCCATGTGAGTAGAATCCTCCCAGCATATCACTGTCATGCTATATTATCTGATTTGTCATTCCTATAAATGTGCCCCTGAAAATGAAGATCAGGCACATGAGATATCATCCATACCATTGACATGGGCTTCCAGTGAGCCTTGCATCCTCTTCTGGGCAATGTTTGGGCGAATGTACAGATCTTTCAGTTTGGGATTACTCCGGTTTAGATTAATAACCAGTGAGTCTTGTTTCACAATGCCCTAAGAAAGAAGAATATGAAGATAAGTATTAAAAGGATATTAATGTGAATCCTCACATTCCAAAAAACTGTACATGTATCCTTTTGTACAAAGTTGGTTAGTCTGTGTTGAGGTTTACCTCTTTCTCTTTCTCTTCTGCTTCCCGGGTTTTATAGCGTTTCTGCACTTCTTTTATAATTCGGAAAGCATTCTGAAGATTTAAGGCTGGTACTGTCTGTTCTCCAGGTGCTTTCATATTTGAAGCTCGATATGTACTATAGAAAAGGGGAAACATTTATTGAAATTTCCTTCAGACCAAGTAACCTACTTTAAAATCTAGCACAGCAATCCCAAATTATCCCATTTCACATCATGGAGGGAACTGAATCCAGTGTGTCACATATTTTCTTATTTGAAGATTCTATTGCAAAATAAGTGTAGTACATAGAAAATATTTTCACAAAGTTTCTAAATTAGGCTCCACTCTTAAAATAGTACAAAACTAGCAAGGTGATCTTAAATAAGTGCACTGAAGGAGGCTTTGTTATTCATGAGTTGTGGGAGGATGCAGCACAGAGAATGAAATATTTTTGAGGGTACCAGTACAGCCAGAAGGGACTTGGGGATGATTGTTTTCCTGGAGACTCACATTTCCTTAACAAAAGTGGCTTCTGGGTTAGGAAAGATGTTTCCCTCGTTCCTTCCAAGAGCACTGCCTGGGCAATAGAAGTTGATTCGCAAGTAAGTGTAGTCTCCTTCCACTGACATACTTATATTCTGGTCAAAGAAAAGAAAAACATTAAAGAAAAAATCGGTAACTTTCCTAGATAAAGATTAGTAGCTAAAGAGATGCTAAAATGAAACTAGGAATTAGGAGTCAATTATTCTCAAGATAATAGCATGCAAACCTTAATCTAAATCAAACACACTTCATTTTTAGCCCATCTTCTTATATGACTCCCTGTCTGTTTCGCAAAAGAATTACTCAATTCTCGAGGTACCTTCTAGCATGTGTACAACTACAGATTAAAGAATACTTAGGGAAGTGGATGTGGCTCAACCATTTGGGCACCCCCATACCACATGGGACGTCCTGGGTTCAGGTCCCGGTGCCTCCCAAAGAAGATGAGCAGATGCTGCACCCACCACAGCGAGCTAGATGCCTGACCCGCCAAATAAGTTAAATGCTGCATGCCAGCAGATGCCACAGCCAGTGGGGAGCAGATGTTGCTTAGGCTGTTGGGCACTCGCCTCCCATGTGGGAGGTCCCGGGTTTGGTTCCCGGTGCCTCCTGGAAAAGATGAGCAGACACAGAGCAAAAACAAGGAGTAGACAGATGAGGGAACCATGATGGGGAGGAGGAGGAGAAAATAAATAAAATAAAATAAATAAATCTAAAAAACAAAACAAAACAAAACCAAAACAGCCTTGAAGTTCGAGAGACAAGCAAATTATATTTCCAGAATAGAACATTACGCTTTCTAGAGGTGAATAATGAAGCAGTAGTATGATAACAGAAAATAAAGCAAGGGAAATGGACTTGGTCCAATGGATAGGGCATCTGCCTACCATATGGGAGGTCCGGGGTTCAAACCCTGGGCCTCCTTGACCTGTGTGGAGCTGGCCCGTGTGCACTGCTAATACGTGCAAAGAGTGCTGTGCCACGCAGGGGTGTCCCCTGTGTAGGGGAACCCTACCGCCCAGTGCAAAAGAAAGTGCAGCTTGCCCAAGAATGGCGCCACGCACACGGACAGCTAACGCAACAAGATGATGCAGCAAAAAGAAACACAGATTCCCGGTGCTGCTGATAAGGATAGAAGCGATCACAGAAGAACACACAGTGAATGGACACAGAGAGCAGACAACTGGGGGGGGGGGGGTGGGGGGGTAGGGGAGAGAAATAAATGAAAAAATAAATCTTTAAATAAAAAAAAGAAGAAAAGAAGGGCAAGAGGGAGAAGGCAGTAAAGTGAGAAAGGTAGAGTCTGCAGCGGCAGATAATGAGAGTGATGATGAAAGCAGCACATATAATTATCTATGGTAAACATAATTAAGTTTATGAAAGGATTTGGATGAAACCTGATTTAATGAAGTGAGTACCTTGATTGTGGCAATGTGAAAAGGTGTTGCAATGCCAAACACTGGCATTATTACAGTCTCATATTTCTTATCAATATATATTTTCATTTCCCGAATATGTGGTTCCTTAGGCATCAGTGATGGGTTTTTATAGGATACATTAGATTTGCGAGCTCTGGAGTGGGAGGGAAAAAAAACATTGGGAAACTTTCTCAGTCATAAATAACCCTAAGACGATCTCACTGCTTAATATAAAAATAAACTCTTACTTCTGAATCTGCTGCTCTCCCTTCTGTTCAGTCAATCGTCTTTTTGCTTCCTCATTGAGCTGAGCTGCCAGTTCTTTTTGATGTGCTCTTCGCTTCTCTTCTGCAGTCATCTCATTCTAGTGATAGGAAAAACCCAAGTGATCAGAAGACATGAATCATGATTGATATGAGATCAATGTAATTTAAAACAGGGAACTTACTCGTGTTCTTTCTGTAAGTAATGCTGCCCGAGAACCTCTTCCCAAAAGGTCCTCAGCCTCATCTTTCTCCTCCTCCTCTTCCTCCTCATCCTCATTCTGTGGGAAAAAAATCGTAATCACAAAATCAAGTTCTAACATTTAGTCAACACTGTTTAACTTCACTGTGCTGAACTTCCTACAACCATTCATTTGTCTCCTTCGTAGGCACTCTTACCTTTAGAAAAATCCCCACATTCTTCACTTTTTTCTTCACAGAAGTGAGAACAGTGGCTGGGCCATCCTAGAATAAAAGAGAGAGAACCCAGATATCTATAAGAAATTTTATTATTTTTTTATTTTTGAGGCATGAGAGCCAGGGATTGAACCTGGGACCTTGTATGTGGGAAGACAGCACTCAACTGCTGGCTACATTGGCTTCCCTAAGTTGTTTTTTTTCATTTGTTTGTTTTTTGTTTTTAGAAGGTACTGGGGATTGAACCCAGGAACTCATATGTGGGAAGCAGGCACTCAACCACTTGAGCTACATCTGTTCCCTGTAAGGGATTTTAAATGAAAGCACTTTTGCTTTCTAACCCAGTATATAGCTAGGCAATGTTTTCAAGCTTCTGGATACTAAACTCTTTGACAATAAATAGTTTTTATTTTCCCAAACTCTCATTAGGAATAATAATTTGGGACACAACATAGGGGGTATGGTTAAGAAAACTGACAATTACTTACAATTCCAGCTCAGTTATATATAGTGTAGCTTTGTGACATTTGGCAATTTATTTATTTAGTTCTTTCATTTTTTAAAAGATGCTTAGATTGGGAAACGGACTTTGGCCCAGTGGTTAGGGCGTCCGTCTACCATATGGGAGGTCCGCGGTTCAAACCCCGGGCCTCCTTGACCCGTGTGGAGCTGGCCATGCGCAGTGCTGATGCGCGCAAGGAGTGCCGTGCCACGCAAGGGTGTCCCCCGCGTGGGGGAGCCCCACGCGCAAGGAGTGCGCCCATAAGGAGAGCCGCCCAGCGTGAAAAGAAAGAGCAGCCTGCCCAGGAATGGCGCCGCCCACACTTCCCGTGCCGCTGACGACAACAGAAGCGGACAAAGAAACAAGACGCAGCAAATAGACACCAAGAACAGACAACCAGGGGAGGGGGGGAAATTAAATAAATAAATAAATCTTTAAAAAAAAAAAAAAAAAAAAAAGATGCTTAGATTACATTATGTTACAGAAAATATATGTAAAGGATTCCCATATGCCCCGCTCTCCTCACTTGTCACATTAGCAACATGTTTCATTAGTGTGGTACATTCACTGCAATTGATAAACACATTCTGGAGTACTGCTACTAAGCATGGGTTATAGTTTACATTGTAGTTTACACTCTCTTCCACTTAATTGTGTAGATTATGACAAGATATATAATGGCCTGTATCTGTTATAATGCCATTCAGGATGATTCCCAAGTCCCAAAAATGCCCCTATATTAAACTTATTTTCCTTCTCCCTACCCTCAGAACCTCTAGTGGCCACTGCCTCCACATCAATGATATTTCTTCCACTGCTAGAATCTTGGAAAGTTATTTAAATCTCTATGCCTCCATTTCTCTATCTGTAGAATGGGATAATAAGAGTCTCTATACTTCATATAACTGTTGTAAGATTAAATGAGATAATGCATAAAAGTGCTTAGCTTATAGTTAAAAACACTGAAATACTGGCTATTATTTTTAAAAATCAATTCCTGTTATGTGAAAGAAGTCAGTCACAAAAGACCATATATTGTGTAATTCCACTTCAATGAAATGTCCAGAGTAGGCAAATTCAGTGGTATAAATAAGGTTAATCGCTGCCTAACGGTGGGAAGATTGGGGTCAAATGGGGAGTGACTGCTAATGGATATGGGGCTTCTTTCAGGGGTGATGAAAGTGTTCTAAAATTTGATAGTGACGATGGTTGCACAACTCTGTGAATACACTAAAAATCATTGAACTGTACACTTTAAATGGATTAATTACATGGTTTGTGAATTATATCCCCATAAAGCTATTTAAAAAAATCAGCCCCATTATTATAATCAGTTTTTGATATTATCATTGCCAAGTTCCGAGTTGCAATGTGATAAGCAGCTTGGTTTAAATCACTTCCTGTACCTGGGCTATACAATCTTTATTCCAAGCTTGTTAGGTCAGTCTGTCACATGCACAAAGACAAACAAGCAACATAAGGTCCAAAATGTGCCTCAAAAGTCAGTTCATGAATACTCAAGGGTTTAACAGGCAATACACACCTCATCCACAAGCACTGTGTCACCAATAAATAGGGCATATGTTTTCTCTTCTGGTTTCTTCCCCTCCTTATGAGTGAGGTCTGAGAATCCCAAATTAATGCTGAAAACCATCCCTAAAAGAGTAAAACAGGGATCAGTCTGTGACTGTGAAAGGATGCAAAATTCTAAGATTTTATACAAAGAGGAAAGGAAGCTAAAGATTACTCAAAAAGTCTTTTGCACTTGCATGCATGTAAAACTCACCTTTCTTCAGTTTGTACTGATTTTTACTATTGATTACTAGAGAGCCTTCACGGAATTCAATTCCCATTCCAAACCTGAAAAGAAATGAAGAGAAACTTCAACAGGATAAAACATCTCTAACAGGGTCAAGTATAATGTATTCTATTTCCATTTTCAAGAGGCAAAAAAGGTAAGTGATTTGCCTTTGTTGATCAAGTAACAAATAGAATTTGAGAATAGTCTCTGGGCTTTTAATATGCCATTTAATTCCATGTTAAAATAGAATTTTTGTAATTAAGTATCTCTCCTAAAAGTTACTATATCAAGTCCTCTTTATTCACCCATGTGTAAATTTTAGTCTTCTACCAAGAAATCAAGTTAATTTTCTTATGAACAGCAGGCAGTTAAGGGTACACTACCTTCAAATGGCTGAAGAGAAGGAATTTTAGTTGGAAGTTTGTGGGATGATATCCACAAGCCAACTGGGACAAGACTTAGCATAATAACTTATTTCCTCTTGTCCACCAGAGCCCACAAAGAAATTATGTACCCCAGATTAGTCTCATCTAAGGAGATTGCCTACAATGAAATTTCCAAAAATGTCCTTTGCTTTGTAAGGTACTATTAGGTGTCTTGGTGTTCAATGGTCAAATACATTTGAGAGAGAGACACTGGACCAAAACATTAAAAAAAAGAAAAAAATAATAGGGTACCTCAAAGTATTTAATTAGTATATGATGTTTCCTAACTTACTCAATTTGATCCTAGAACATCTAATTGGCATTTCAGTAGAAGAATGGTATAGATATATCCCCACCCCAACCCTGGAAACAGAACTTAAATCTTTCTCTGATAACACTGTGCTAGGCACACAACAGGTTTATTAGTCTATCAATGCTGGCTGAATCAATCAATTGATCTAAGAATATTTCTCTTGACCATTGTCAGTCAGTCCTGGAAACTGACTCAGAATGACAATGTACATTCATAGTATCTTTTTTTTTTAAAGATTTATTTTTTATTTCTCTCCCCTTCCCCGCCCTCCCTGCCCCAGTTGTCTGCTCTGTGTCCATTCTCTGTGTGTTCTTCTGTGTCCCCTTATATTCTTTCCAGTGGCACGGGGAATCTGTGTCTCTTTTTGTTGCGTCATCTTGCTGCGTCAGCTGTGTGTGTGTGGCACCACTCCTAGGCAGGCTGCACTTTTTTCGCACTGGGTGGCTCTCCTCACGGGGCGCACTCCTTGTGTGGAGCCCCCTGCGTGGCACAGCACTCCCTGCGCTCATCAGCACTGCGTGTGGGCCAGCTCATCACATGGGTCAGGAGGCCCTGGGTTTGAACCTGGACCTCCCATGTGTCAGGAGAATGCTCTATCCGTTAAGCCAAATCTGCTTTCCCATATATAGTATCTTACCCTAGGTTTTTGGTAATTTTATTCAGCAGCTCTGGCTTCTGCTTTTTAACCACATCCATGACAGCATTATATACATCACATATCTTCACACCTAATGACAAGTCAGAAAAGGACATTAAATTATTTTTCAGAAGAAAAACCACAAAAGCACACTTTTTAAATAAAAAATTTGCTTCACCAATTAAATCTCAAACAGTATTTCTGAAAGTGTGAACGAAGGAATGCAGTCTCAAAGGAGGGGCCCAGAAATTCACATTTTTAAAAAAACCAAAAACCAAAAAATACCCAAAAACAAAAAAAGAAAAACCCAGAACCTACTCAGCTATTAAAAAAAAATTTTTTTTCACTAGTGAAGTTTTGGGTTTTCAGAGCAATCGTTCATAAAATACAGGATTCCCATACACTGCCCTACCACAAACACCTTGCACTGGTGTGGAACATTTGCTACAAATGATGATAGCACTTTTTTATAATATTACAATTTTTTTTAAAAACAGCAGCAGCCAACATTCATTGACAGTCTATGTTCTAGGTGCTATATGAAGCAATTTACATGTATTATCTCATTTATAACACTCAATACACAAGCCCGTGAAATATATCGTACTTAAATTTAAAAAAAAAAAGAAGCTGGAGGCTTACAGAAAAATCATGTAAAAAAAAAAATAGCATTCAGGGAAGAAGATGTGGCTCAAGCAATCGGGCTCCTGTTTACCATATAGGAGGTCCAGGGTTTGATACCCAGGGCCTCCTGGTGAAGTGAAGGCAAGCTGGCCCACGAGGAGTGCGGGCCCATGCGGAGGAGTGCCACCCCGCGCAGAAGTTCCGGCCAACGCAGAGAGCTGAAGCAGCAAGATAATGCAACAAAAAGAGACACAGAGGACAGATAATGAGAAACTTAGCAATCCAGGGAGCTGAGGTGGCATCTCTCTCCTACCCCGGAAGGTCCCAGGGTCGTTTCCCCCGCCTAATGAGAATACAAGCAGACACAGAAGAACCCATAGCCAATGGACAGAGAGAGCAGACAATGGAGGGAGTGGGGAGAAATAAATCTTAAAAAAAAAAAAAAAAAAATACAGTATTCCCATATACCTATCTATGGCTTGCACTATGCATTACATTGACTCAAGGAGATTGTGAAACACCAGATGATTCCAGTGAAGAATTTTTAAAGAGCTGGATGAATGGTATCACATTAAAGTTACACATTTTGAAAAACAGGACTAAATGGTTGAATTACTGTTAGAAGGTATCTGACCTTAATTTTTTAGGACTAAGCTATGAATATTTCAAGCCAGTAGAGTCCAGAAATGGTGGCCTCAGAGGGGTCCTTATCCTCATTAACTATCCACGACTTAGTCCCAAACAGGATTTCTCAAGACAAATTTTAGAGATATTGTGGACAAACGGTGTTTAGAATCTCTGGTCTACATGGGTGAGCTCAGAGTGATTTATTGGTGGAAAACATTAATGGCCATTTAGTCAACTGGGAGTGCAGAATCTTAAGGCAAAAGAAGTATTCTGCTTTTTTTTAAAGGTAGTCAGCTGCTTGCTTAGCAAGGATGCTACCAGTTCTGTTCTCATATTAAGATTCTTGTTATTTCTTGGTCTCCAACTCAATGTAGAATTAACATCCTCTGGTAGAGACACTAGCTCTCAGAACTTTCTATACTAAAGAAGAGTTAATAAGGATGAGGCATCTTAGGAAGAGCTGGACACAGAGGCCTAACCAATCAGGGGATTTTGTAAAAATCAGCATAAACAACAAAATCAGATGAATCATGCTTGAAAAAGGTAGATTTAAGAACTAAGTGCTAGGGGAGCAGATGTGGCTCAAGTGGTTGATTGCTTGCCTGCTCCCCACATGGGAGGTCCACGGTGCCTCCTAAAAATAAAACAAAACAAAAACAAGCAAGCAAACAAACAAAAAAACTCAGGGAGCTGATGTGGTTCAGTGCTTGAGCACTGGCTTCCCATAGACAAGGTTCAGGCTTCAGTACCTCAAAGTAAAAAACAAACAAACAAAAAAACTAAGTGCTAGGATGATTCAAGGTTAGTAAAATCTAATTCTTTTTATATAAGAGAAGCCTCAGGGAAATAAACTTAAGTAAACACTATTGACATTTTTGCTACATTATCTCCAACCTTTTTTTCTAAGGTACCTCACCATGTCTCAATTCCTTTAGCAGCTCCTCTTGAAGCTGAAGCAAAAAGTTATAATTCTCTTGAACTTCCTGAGAAGGGTCAACCATCAAGGTACGAACAAGATTGGAGCAGTAAGATTTGAAGCGAATACCCATGGCACAAGTGATGGCCCCAAAATGCATGTGATTCTTGTCACTAGAGGCCAAAAGAAAAAAAGCATGCATTACCCAAACTAGCAAATCCACAGCATAACTGGCACATGATATCTATAATTATCACCTTTCCCTGCTCTATACCAAAGGTGAAGCTGAATAAGTACTTAACCTTTTTGTTTAAATAGAAAACTGTTGTTTATAAAGGTTGGTTATGAAAATTGGTGACCAACACTTACAGGATAAAAATTGAATAAAAGTAAAGAAAAATTGCATTACAGTACATCTATTAACTTTTTTCCCAAGGATTTGCAATAGTTTGAAAACTACTTACATTCTAGTGCTAAAAATAAGAAATTAGTAACTATGTGAAATAACAAATGTGCATAGGAAAAAAGAAGAAAATGTAGAATGCTGACTACATTGTCTCCTTCTACTTTTTAAAAAATTTTCTACAAAGATGATGTATTACTTTTTTAACAGGAAAAGAGAAAATTACCTGGATTGCGCCAAAGAAAAAAACAGGCCAAAGGCAGAAACGTTCTCATTGTGCTATTCTAAAATTCTCATACTTACCTCACCACACTGAATTTGAGATTATAGTTGCCACCACTCTGGATGATAGGAGGATAACACATTTCCACAGTAGAAGGGTCTGCCCCAGTTAGGTATTTCTTCTCTTCAATGGCCTTTTCCACAGACTCAGCCAGTTTGCTGTGTCTAACTTTCTGTAAAAGTATCCAAAAAAAAAAAAAATGACACTAAAGGGTGGCAAAGAGGGGTGCTGGAATTTTTTGACATTATCATTAGGAAAAAACATATATCCTAGTACCATTTAAGATGATACAAAAGTCTTATAACTTACGTGCAAAGTAATACATATTTTTAAAACTTTTAAAAATTTATTTATTCACCCCCTTGTTGTTCGCACTCTCTGTTCTATGTGTCCATTTGCTGTGTGCTCTCTGCTGTCTGCTCATCCTCCTTTTAGGAGACACCAGGAACCAAACCTGGGACCTCCTATTTGAGAGAGAGGAGCTCAATCAATTGAGCCACTTCATCTCCCTTTGTTGTGTGGTCATTGTCTTTCCCTCTTTGTCTCTTTGTTCTGTCATCTTTTTGAGTCAGCTCACCAGGCCTGCCTGTTGCACCAGCCTACTGTCCTGCTTGTCCCCTCTAGGAGGTACTGGGAACTGAACCCAGGACCTCCCATGTAGCAGGCAGGAGTCCAATCGTTTGACCCACATCTGCTTCCCCAAAAGTAGTATTTTCATATATATGTAAAGCAAATTTAGAGAAAAATACATGGAATTCACAGCTATTCAAGGAATTCCTAAGTCAAACACTAGGTAACTTCAAGAAATCATATTTCAGGTTTATAGATATTTTGAAAGAGAGATGACACAATTACACAGTTCAGCATCAAAGAAACTGTAGTAGAGACATATTTCTGCATCATTAAAACAGTACAGACTCTCCCTTCCCCACTAACCTCATCTGCATCAACAATTTCCATGACTCTTTCCTTGAAGAATTTGTTGAAGACCTCAGAAGTGATGCTGGCTGCTTTCTTCATTAGGTTGAGCTCCCCATCTTCCTTTACAGCAATGGTGTACGCCACAACTGCACTGATATCTACCTATAGTCACAGTGATTGATACAAGTTTCTAACAGGCAAATATAGAACTGCTAAAGAAATGCATATCCCCCAATTAAAATATTAGCTGAGATGATATATGATTATTTGGGAAACTATTAATTTGTAGTTTGCAGAAAAACTAAACTTTCTCTTTGGACCGAATAAACATTTTAAATAACATTTTAAATAATCTTTTGTCAGATCACTGTACTTATTTTCAGAGGCATTAAGCTAATGTGCCCTTTAAAATGTAAATGTCCAGCTCTAGAGGTTCCAAATTCTAAAGAAGGAAAATAGACAAGAAACTGGGAAAAAGTAATATAAATAAAAAATTATTTTGGACAAGTTTCCCTCTGAAGTACTCGAACTATCTCATGCATGCTTTATTCCTGACTGAAAAGTTTAAGTGGTCGCTCATCCAAAGGGGATGAAAAATGGAAAAGCAAATGAATAAACGGTTTTCTCAGAAACAAATTCCAGACACTATCTGTTCAGGAACCTCAGCAAACTTTTGTCTTCTCAACTCCTAATATGCTAGTTTCCATGAGTTTTCTTACTTTGTCAAAGCCCTCTTTGTTGAGGCAGTCATTCCAGCTCTTCATGAACTCTCCAGGGAATTTATCTTTGCTGAATACTCCAATCTTTTTGCCATTCTTACTTTCTTTAATGGCTTCAATCATTTTGTCAAAGCTGCTTTTATTACTTTCATTCTATCAGAGGTAAAGAGAAAAGGAGGAGTTTCTTAATGAATTTTTGAATTAGACATCTATATTCCTCTAGTAAGAGAGCAAGAATGTTCTCAGGAAGAATAAATCCTTCCTCCCACCCTCCCCTTATCTATTTCTTTAAGAAAGAAACCACCAGATTGTAACCACCAAATTTCTTTGGATATTTTCATATACTTAAATAAAATTATCATAAAAGTTGACAAAAATATTCTTTTTCTTCAGGAACAGCTAAGAAACTTAAACTCTCACAACACTGCGAGACAATATTGCTCATCTATGTGTTTAGGTATGTCAAAAAGATTTGATAAAAATTGGAAATGAGGCATGACTATGTTTCCTTAAGGATATTTCAGGTTATCTGCTCTAATGAATGAACTTATATATGGAAGAAAAAAAAAAGGCCAGTGTTGAGAATGGACAGATAAAGTTCACAAGAATTCCAGAGCCCCTATGTCTTGCCAAGGAACTGATAATTACTGAAATGTTTTCTTCTTACCTAACAATGAAGATGCAACAAAACTCTGTAATTGCAACCGCACTTCTGTTTACCATTTTTATACTTTCTTCATATTTATGACATTCTTTATTTGTCCTTACCTTTTCTCGTATCAGCAATGTGATGGCAGGGGCTCCATTAGCATTCTCATTGCCCTTAGTATTGGCAATTTGTTTCAAGAATTCCACTTTTTTCTTACTGGCCATAAAGATTATTTTTTCATCACAGAAGACCATGATGGTATCAGTTAGTTCATAACCAAAGAGCCATGTCTATGGGACAAGACAACAATGCAATAGTTTTTACAGATTAAAAAAAAAAAAAAAATTAATGGACTCACACAGAAATATTTACAGACAAAATAAGTTATCTGGGTTTGCTTCAAAATAATCTGGAGTGGGGAGAGTCTGGGTATGGATAAAACTGAAACTGGATTAGCTAGGAGTTGATAATTTACTGGAACTGAATAATGGATACATGTGTATTTGTTATATTATTCTACTTACTTTGAAATGTTAGAAATATTGCATAAAAGTCAGCATGATCATTTGAGCAATTTCTATTTTTTCAAATTATAAACTACATCATTTCTTAGTAGGGTAAAAATATGTAAAACAAAGGAAAGGGTAGTATCTCAGGGAACTGAGCATTCCACCCACCCAAAGACTGTTTGCTAATCACCTAACAATTATTCTTTTCACTCTTCTCTCTTAAAAAGACTTATAATTTTTACCCAGGGAGAGCTAAAGATTTTGGCCAATTAAGACAGGAGTCAAAGTATTATGTGGGACCTCAAGCAAGCCTCCTTAAAAAAGGAAGGAGTGACCTTCTGAGTGTCAGAAATGTGCTAGATCAATGGCAGGATTTTCGCTGATGCCAGTACAGCTTGCCTCCATGACTGGAGTTGGGTAGTACTCACTGTCACAAACACTCAAAAAACAAAAACAAAAACAAAAAAGGGAAGGAGGTCAACTATTTTCTTCCCCTTTTTCATCTTTTTGCTTTGAGTGCAGATAGGATGGCTGAGCTAATGGCAGCCATTATGCATTACCAGCATGAGTGGAGACCTGGAAGAAGCCTGGAAGATGACTAAGTAAGAGAAATCAAATATTTAAACCACCCCCCCACACAAAAATATTTTGTTTAAGCAACTGATATTTAGGTTTTCCTTTTTATATCTCCTAATTGATATACTTTTTTTCTTTTTTCATTATCAGTGCTGTCCAACTGTGCATTCTGTGATAATGGAAATGTTCTATATCTGCTCTGACCAGTATGGTAGCCACTAGTTACTCATGGCTATTCAGATCCTGAAACATGGCTAGTGGGCTACTGTATTGAACAGTGCAGTAGATGGTTTAATGCCTCTAAAGTAGGGTGTTCTTAACAAGGGGTCTGTGAGCTTGAAATGATATTC